>NC_142163.1:6612500-6665000 GCF_024610735.1 Ursus americanus | reverse complement strand
CACACACACACACACTAACTCACACAGGTCTACTGCAGAGGCTTCCACAAATGACCACGCCCTAAAAAACTCAAAACCATGGTCCACACAACACACTAGTACACAACAAAGACACACAAACTTACCCTCCTTTACTTATAGGCATACACCATGGGCCTCACACAAATACACACACACACACTCACACACACAGCACTCCCACGAGATTTCTGACAGAAGCGTCTACAATTGGACCCGCTCTAGCAAACTCACAAAGGTGGTCCCCACATCACACACATACAGAAACACACACAAACACCCATGGTCTTTTCCTTACAGGCATCCACATAGGGCATCACACACACACACACACACACACACACACACACACACACACTATATCAAAGACAGAGACATCCACTCTTGGAATCGCCATAGCAAACTCAAAAACGTGGTTCGCACAACACACATGTACACAACAAAGACACAGAAACACCCACGGGTTGCTCTTACTCACACACAATGAGTCTCACACAAACACACAGACACACAGTCAAGCAACCAACAAACACACTATATCAATGGAAGAGACATCCACACTTGACACTGCCATAGCAAAGTCACAAAGCTGGACCCCACAACACACACATACACAAACACACACAAACACCCCTGCTCTTTCTCTTATAGGCATGCACAAGGGACCACACACACACACACACACACACAGCACTCACACACTGTGTCGGGCAGAGCTGTCCACACTTGAACACGTCCTGACACACTCACAAACCTCGTACCCACAACAATCAGGACCACACCAAGACACAGAAATTCATGTTCGTTTGCTTGTACACATACACAACGGGCCTCACAAACACACACACACACACACTTCAACACACAACACACAACTAGATCAATGGCAGAGGCATCCACACTTGGCAGTGCCATAACAAACTCACAATGGTGGTCCCCACATCACACACATAGAAACAACCACACACAAACACCCATGGTCCTTTTCTGACAGACATCCACATAGGACCTCACACCCACACACACCCCCACATACACTCACACACAAAGAACTCACACAAGGTCCCTGGCAGGGCCATCCACACTTGGATGGACCCTACCAAACTCAAATACATGAACCCCACAGCATACACTTACAACACAAACACACACAAACACCCATGGTCTTTTTTTCACACTCATACACAATGGGCCTCACACAAACACACACACATACACTCCGACACACAGCACACACACTAGGTCCGTGGCAGAGGCACCCACACTTGGAAACGCCATAGAAATCTCACAGCCGTGGTCCCGACACACACATACACCACACACACACACACACACACACACAAATCCCATGATCTTTTTCTTATAGGCATACACAATGGTACGCCAAAACAGACACGCGCACACACACACACACACACACACACACAGAAAGGGAAACATGCCACTCACACAAGGCATCGAGGAGAGTCATCCACACCAGGCCACACTCTCAAACTCGCAAATGTGTTCCCGACACCTCAAAATCACACAAAAAACAAACACACACATGGTTTTTCTTGCTGACATCCTCATTGTGTCACACAAACACACGCACACACCCACACTCACACACTCACACACACACACACACACACACTTGGTGTGTGGGACAGTCATCCACGCTTCACACTGCCAGAAAAAGTCACAAATGTGGTCACCAGAACATTCAAACAAAACAAACACAGACAAACACCCATCGCCGTCTTCGCAAAGGCAAACACAATGGGCCTCGCAAAGACACACACACACACACACACACACACACACAAACATACCTCTGACACAATGTCCCCGGCAGAGGAATCCACATTTGCACCCCTAAAGCAAAGTCAAACAGGTGGTTCCCACAGCCCACACAGAATCAAAAAGACAAACAAACACCTATGATCTTTTTTCCTACAAGCACACACAATGAGATACAAACACACAGTCAGACAAACACACACAGTAGCTTTGCAACACATGCATCCACAATGGGCACTGCCAGAGCAAACTCACAAATGTGGTCCCACAGCACACACATACACAACAGACACACAGAAAAACCATCGTCTTTTTCTTACAGGCATCCACATAGGACCATACACAAAGACACACATCACACACACTCACACAAACCATTTACACTAGTCTGCAGCAGAGGCGTCACACTTGGCACTGCCATTGCAAACTCAAAAATAAGATCCCCACAACACACACAAACACAACAAACACACATAAGCACCCATGGTCTTTTTCTTCTAGGTGTCCACCTAGGGCCTCACACACACACACACACACACACACACACACACACACACACACACAGACGCACTAACTCACACAGGTCTACTGCAGAGGCTTCCACAAATGACCACGCCCTAAAAAACTCAAAAACATGGTCCACACAACACACTAGTACACAACAAAGACACACAAACTTACCCTCCTTTACTTATAGGCATACACCATGGGCCTCACACAAATACACACACACACACTCACACACAGCACTCCCACAAGATTTCTGACAGAAGCGTCTACAATTGGACCCGCTCTAGCAAACTCACAAAGGTGGTCCCCACATCACACATACAGAAACACAAACACCCATGGTCTTTTCCTTACAGGCATCCACATAGGGCATCACACACACACACACACACACACACACACACTATATCAAAGACAGAGACATCCACTCTTGGAATCGCCATATCAAACTCAAAAACATGGTCCGCACAACACACATGTACACAACAAAGACACAGAAACACCCACGGGTTGCTCTTAGAGCACACACAATGAGTCTCACAGAAACACACAGACACACAGTCAAGCAACCAACAAACAAACTATATCAATGGAAGAGACATCCACACTTGACACTGCCATAGCAAAGTCACAAAGCTGGACCCCACAACACACACATACACAAACACACACAAACACCCCTGCTCTTTCTCTTATAGGCATGCACAAGGGTCCACACACACACACACACACACACACAGCACTCACACACTGTCGGGCAGAGCTGTCCACACTTGAACACGTCCTGACACACTCACAAACCTCGTACCCACAACAATCAGGACCACACCAAGACACAGAAATTCATGTTCGTTTGCTTATACACATACACAACGGACCTCACAAACACACACACACACACACACTTCAACACACAACACACAACTAGATCAATGGCAGAGGCATCCACACTTGGCAGTGCCATAACAAACTCACAATGGTGGTCCCCACATCACACACATAGAAACAACCACACACAAACACCCATGGTCCTTTTCTGACAGACATCCACATAGGACCTCACACCCACACACACCCCCACATACACTCACACACAAAGAAGTCACACAAGGTCCCTGGCAGGGCCATCCACACTTGGATGGACCCTACCAAACTCAAATACATCAACCCCACAGCATACACTTACAACACAAACACACACAAACACCCATGGTCTTTTTTTCACACTCATACACAATGGGCCTCACACAAACACACACACATACACTCCGACACACAGCACACACACTAGGTCCGTGGCAGAGGCACCCACACTTGGAAACGCCATAGAAATCTCACAGCTGTGGTCCCGACACACACATACACCACACACACAGACACACACACACACAAATCCCATGATCTTTTTCTTAGAGGCATAGACAATGGTACGCCAAAACAGTCACGCGCGCAGACACACACAAACACACACACACACACGCACACACACAGAAAGGGAAACATGCCCCTCACACAAGGCATCGAGGAGAGTCATCCACACCAGGCCACACTCTCAAACTCGCAAATGTGTTCCCGACACCTCAAAATCACACAAAAAACAAACACACACAGGGTTTTTCTTGCTGGCATCCTCATAGTGTCACACAAACACACGCACACACCCACACTCACACACTCACACACACACACACACACACTGGGTGTGCGGGACAGTCATCCACGCTTCACACTGCCAGAAAAAGTCACAAATGTGGTCACCAGAACATTCAAAAACAAAACAAACACACACAAACACCCATCGCCTTTTTCTGAAAGGCATACACAATGGGCCTCACAAAGACACACACACACACACACACACAGCACTCACACAAGGTCCCCAGCAGAGGAATCCACAATTGGCACTGCCATAGCAAACTCAGAAAGATGGTCAACACAACACACACACATACAACAAACACACAGAAACACCCATGGTCTTTTGGTTACAGGCATTCACAATGGGCATCACACACACACAAAAACAAAAACATAGCACTCACACAAGGTATCTGGGTATGAAATCCATGCTTCACACAGAACTTTCCATTCCCAAACATGTTCCCAACAACACAAAACTAAACAACAAATACACAGGGTTTTTTCTTACAAATATCCACCGAGGGTCACACACAAACAAACACATTCACAAACACAGCACGCAGACTACGTCTCCGGCAGACACATCCACACATGCACCACCATACAAACTCACAATCGATTACCCTACAACACACACAAACACTCATGGTACTCTTCTTAAGGCATGCAAAATGGGCATCACCACATATTGCCACACACACACACACACACACACACACACACAAACATACCACTGACACAAGGTCCCCGACAGAGGAATCCACATTTGCACCCCTAAAGCAAAGTCAAACAGGTGGTTCCCACAGCCCACACAGAATCAAAAAGACAAACAAACACCCATGATCTTTTTTCCTACAAGCACACACAATGAGATACAAACACACAATCAGACACACACACACAGTAGCTTTGCAACACACGCATCCACAATGGGCACTGCCAGAGCAAACTCACAAATGTGGTCCCACAGCACACACATACACAACAGACACACACAAAAACCATCGTCTTTTTCTTACAGGCATCCACATAGGACCATACACAAAGACACACATCACACACACTCACACAAACCATTTACACTAGTCTGCAGCAGAGGCGTCACACTTGGTACTGCCATTGCAAACTCAAAAATAAGATCCCCACAACACACACAAACACAACAAACACACATAAGCACCCATGGTCTTTTTCTTCTAGGTGTCCACCTAGGGCCTCACACACACACACACACACACACACACACACACACACACACACACACTAACTCACACAGGTCTACTGCAGAGGCTTCCACAATGACCACGCCCTAAAAAACTCAAAACCATGGTCCACACAACACACTAGTACACAACAAAGACACACAAACTTACCCTCCTTTACTTATAGGCATACACCATGGGCCTCACACAAATACACACACACACACTCACACACACAGCACTCCCACGAGATTTCTGACAGAAGCGTCTACAATTGGACCCGCTCTAGCAAACTCACAAAGGTGGTCCCCACATCACACACATACAGAAACACACACAAACACCCATGGTCTTTTCCTTACAGGCATCCACATAGGGCATCACACACACACACACACACACACACACTATATCAAAGACAGAGACATCCACTCTTGGAATCGCCATATCAAACTCAAAAACGTGGTCCGCACAACACACATGTACACAACAAAGACACAGAAACACCCACGGGTTGCTCTTACAGCACACACAATGAGTCTCAAACAAACACACAGACACACAGTCAAGCAACCAACAAACACACTATATCAATGGAAGAGACATCCACACTTGACACTGCCATAGCAAAGTCACAAAGCTGGACCCCACAACACACACATACACAAACACACACAAACACCCCTGCTCTTTCTCTTATAGGCATGCACAACGGACCACACACACACACACACACACACACACACTGTGTCGGGCAGGGCTGTCCACACTTGAACACGTCCTGACACACTCACAAACCTCGTACCCACAACAATCAGGACCACACCAAGACACAGAAATTCATGTTCGTTTGCTTATACACATACACAACGGGCCTCACAAACACACACACACACACACACTTCAACACACAACACACAACTAGATCAATGGCAGAGGCATCCACACTTGGCAGTGCCATAACAAACTCACAATGGTGGTCCCCACATCACACACATAGAAACAACCACACACAAATACCCATGGTCCTTTTCTGACAGACATCCACATAGGACCTCACACCCACACACACCCCCACATACACTCACACACAAAGAAGTCACAGAAGGTCCCTGGCAGGGCCATCCACACTTGGATCGACCCTACCAAACTCAAATACATCAACCCCACAGCATACACTTACAACACAAACACACACAAACACCCATGGTCTTTTTTTCACACTCATACACAATGGGCCTCACACAAACACACACACATACACTCCGACACACAGCACACACACTAGGTCCGTGGCAGAGGCACCCACACTTGGCAACGCCATAGAAATCTCACAGCCGTGGTCCCGACACACACATACACCACACACACACACACACACACAAATCCCATGATCTTTTTCTTATAGGCATAAACAGTGGTACGCCAAAACAGTCACGCGCGCAGACACACACAAACACACACACACACACACACACACACACACAGAAAGGGAAACATGCCACTCACACAAGGCATCGAGGAGAGTCATCCACACCAGGCCACACTCTCAAACTCACAAATGTGTTCCCGACACCTCAAAATCACACAAAAAACAAACACACACAGGGTTTTTCTTGCTGGCATCCTCATAGTGTCACACAAACACACGCACACACCCACACTCACACACTCACACAAACACACACACACTCTGGGTGTGCAGGACAGTCATCCACGCTTCACACTGCCAGAAAAAGTCACAAATGTGGTCACCAGAACATTCAAAAACAAAACAAACACACACAGACACCCATCCCCATTTTCTGAAAGGCATACACAATGGGCCTCACAAAGACACACACACACACACACACACACACAGCACTCACACAAGGTCCCCAGCAGAGGCATCCACAATTGGCACTGCCATAGCAAACTCAGAAAGATCGTCAACACAACACACACACATGCAACAAACACACACAAACTCCCATGGTCTTTTGGTTACAGGCATTCACAATGGGCATCACACACACACAAATACAAAAACATAGCACTCACACAAGGTATCTGGGTATGAAATCCATGCTTGGCACAGAACTTTCCATTCCCAAACATGTTCCCAACAACACAAAATTAAACAACAAATACACACGGTTTTTTCTTACAAATATCCACCGAGGGTCACACACAAACAAACACATTCACAAACACAGCACGCAGACTACGTCTCCGGCAGACACATCCACACATGCACCACCATACAAACTCACAATCGAGGACCCTACAACACACACAAACACTCATGGTACTCTTCTTAAGGCATACAAAATGGATATCACCACATATTGCCACACACACACACACACACACACACACACACACACACACAAACATACCACTGACACAATGTCCCCGGCAGAGGAATCCACATTTGCACCCCTAAAGCAAAGTCAAACAGGTGGTTCCCACAGCCCACACAGAATCAAAAAGACAAACAAACACCTATGATCTTTTTTCATACAAGCACACACAATGAGATACAAACACACAGTCAGACACACACACACAGTAGCTTTGCAACACATGCATCCACAATGGGCACTGCCAGAGCAAACTCACAAATGTGGTCCCACAGCACACACATACACAACAGACACACAGAAAAACCATCGTCTTTTTCTTACAGGCATCCACATAGGACCATACACAAAGACACACATCACACACACTCACACAAACCATTTACACTAGTCTGCAGCAGAGGCGTCACACTTGGCACTGCCATTGCAAACTCAAAAATAAGATCCCCACAACACACACAAACACAACAAACACACATAAGCACCCATGGTCTTTTTCTTCTAGGTGTCCACCTAGGGCCTCACACACACACACACACACACACACAGACGCACTAACTCACACAGGTCTACTGCAGAGGCTTCCACAAATGACCACGCCCTAAAAAACTCAAAAACATGGTCCACACAACACACTAGTACACAACAAAGACACACAAACTTACCCTCCTTTACTTATAGGCATACACCATGGGCCTCACACAAATACACACACACACACTCACACACAGCACTCCCACAAGATTTCTGACAGAAGCGTCTACAATTGGACCCGCTCTAGCAAACTCACAAAGGTGGTCCCCACATCACACATACAGAAACACAAACACCCATGGTCTTTTCCTTACAGGCATCCACATAGGGCATCACACACACACACACACACACACACACACACACACACTATATCAAAGACAGAGACATCCACTCTTGGAATCGCCATATCAAACTCAAAAACATGGTCCGCACAACACACATGTACACAACAAAGACACAGAAACACCCACGGGTTGCTCTTAGAGCACACACAATGAGTCTCACAGAAACACACAGACACACAGTCAAGCAACCAACGAACAAACTATATCAATGGAAGAGACATCCACACTTGACACTGCCATAGCAAAGTCACAAAGCTGGACCCCACAACACACACATACACAAACACACACAAACACCCCTGCTCTTTCTCTTATAGGCATGCACAAGGGTCCACACACACACACACACACACACACACAGCACTCACACACTGTCGGGCAGAGCTGTCCACACTTGAACACGTCCTGACACACTCACAAACCTCGTACCCACAACAATCAGGACCACACCAAGACACAGAAATTCATGTTCGTTTGCTTATACACATACACAACGGGCCTTACAAACACACACACACACACACACTTCAACACACAACACACAACTAGATCAATGGCAGAGGCATCCACACTTGGCAGTGCCATAACAAACTCACAATGGTGGTCCCCACATCACACACATAGAAACAACCACACACAAACACCCATGGTCCTTTTCTGACAGACATCCACATAGGACCTCATACCCACACACACCCCCACATACACTCACACACAAAGAACTCACACAAGGTCCCTGGCAGGGCCATCCACACTTGGATGGACCCTACCAAACTCAAATACATGAACCCCACAGCATACACTTACAACACAAACACACACAAACACCCATGGTCTTTTTTTCACACTCATACACAATGGGCCTCACACAAACACACACACATACACTCCGACACACAGCACACACACTAGGTCCGTGGCAGAGGCACCCACACTTGGAAACGCCATAGAAATCTCACAGCCGTGGTCCCGACACACACATACACCACACACACAGACACACACACACACACAAATCCCATGATCTTTTTCTTAGAGGCATACACAATGGTACGCCAAAACAGTCACGCGCGCAGACACACACAAACACACACACACACACGCACATACACAGAAAGGGAAACATGCCCCTCACACAAGGCATCGAGGAGAGTCATCCACACCAGGCCACACTCTCAAACTTGCAAATGTGTTCCCGACACCTCAAAATCACACAAAAAACAAACACACACAGGGTTTTTCTTGCTGGCATCCTCATAGTGTCACACAAACACACGCACACACCCACACTCACACACTCACACACACACACACACACACTGGGTGTGCGGGACAGTCATCCACGCTTCACACTGCCAGAAAAAGTCACAAATGTGGTCACCATAACATTCAAAAACAAAACAAACAAACACAAACACCCATCGCCTTTTTCTGAAAGGCATACACAATGGGCCTCAGAAAGACACACACACACACACACATACAGCACTCACACAAGGTCCCCAGCAGAGGAATCCACAATTGGCACTGCCACAGCAAACTCAGAAAGATGGTCAACACAACAAACACACATACAACAAACACACAGAAACAACCATGGTCTTTTGGTTACAGGCATTCACAATGGGCATCACACACACACAAAAACAAAAACATAGCACTCACACAAGGTATCTGGGTATGAAATCCATGCTTCACACAGAACTTTCCATTCCCAAACATGTTCCCAACAACACAAAACTAAACAACAAATACACAGGGTTTTTTCTTACAAATATACACCGAGGGTCACACACAAACAAACACATTCACAAACACAGCACGCAGACTACGTCTCCGCCAGACACATCCACACATGCACCACCATACAAACTCACAATCGATTACCCTACAACACACACAAACACTCATGGTACTCTTCTTAAGGCATGCAAAATGGGCATCACCACATATTGCCACACACACACACACACACACACACAAACATACCACTGACACAAGGTCCCCGACAGAGGAATCCACATTTGCACCCCTAAAGCAAAGTCAAACAGGTGGTTCCCACAGCCCACACAGAATCAAAAAGACAAACAAACACCCATGATCTTTTTTCCTACAAGCACACACAATGAGATACAAACACACAATCAGACACACACACACAGTAGCTTTGCAACACACGCATCCACAATGGGCACTGCCAGAGCAAACTCACAAATGTGGTCCCACAGCACACACATACACAACAGACACACACAAAAACCACCGTCTTTTTCTTACAGGCATCCACATAGGACCATACACAAAGACACACATCACACACACTCACACAAACCATTTACACTAGTCTGCAGCAGAGGCGTCACACTTGGCACTGCCATTGCAAACTCAAAAATAAGATCCCCACAACACACACAAACACAACAAACACACATAAGCACCCATGGTCTTTTTCTTCTAGGTGTCCACCTAGGGCCTCACACACACACACACACACACACACACACACACACTAACTCACACAGGTCTACTGCAGAGGCTTCCACAAATGACCACGCCCTAAAAAACTCAAAACCATGGTCCACACAACACACTAGTACACAACAAAGACACACAAACTTACCCTCCTTTACTTATAGGCATACACCATGGGCCTCACACAAATACACACACACACACTCACACACACAGCACTCCCACGAGATTTCTGACAGAAGCGTCTACAATTGGACCCGCTCTAGCAAACTCACAAAGGTGGTCCCCACATCACACACATACAGAAACACACACAAACACCCATGGTCTTTTCCTTACAGGCATCCACATAGGGCATCACACACACACACACACACACACACACTATATCAAAGACAGAGACATCCACTCTTGGAATCGCCATAGCAAACTCAAAAACGTGGTCCGCACAACACACATGTACACAACAAAAACACAGAAACACCCACGGGTTGCTCTTACAGCACACACAATGAGTCGCACACAAACACACAGACACACAGTCAAGCAACCAACAAACACACTATATCAATGGAAGAGACATCCACACTTGACACTGCCATAGCAAAGTCACAAAGCTGGACCCCACAACACACACATACACAAACACACACAAACACCCCTGCTCTTTCTCTTATAGGCATGCACAACGGACCACACACACACACACACACACACACACTGTGTCGGGCAGAGCTGTCCACACTTGAACACGTCCTGACACACTCACAAACCTCGTACCCACAACAATCAGGACCACACCAAGACACAGAAATTCATGTTCGTTTGCTTATACACATACACAACGGGCCTCACACACACACACACACACACACACCCTTCAACACACAACACACAACTAGATCAATGGCAGAGGCATCCACACTTGGCAGTGCCATAACAAACTCACAATGGTGGTCCCCACATCACACACATAGAAACAACCACACACAAACACCCATGGTCCTTTTCTGACAGACATCCACATAGGACCTCACACCCACACACACCCCCACATACACTCACACACAAAGAACTCACACAAGGTCCCTGGCAGGGCCATCCACACTTGGATGGACCCTACCAAACTCAAATACATCAACCCCACAGCATACACTTACAACACAAACACACACAAACACCCATGGTCTTTTTTTCACACTCATACACAATGGGCCTCACACAAACACACACACATACACTCCGACACACAGCACACACACTAGGTCCGTGGCAGAGGCACCCACACTTGGCAACGCCATAGAAATCTCACAGCCGTGGTCCCGACAAACACATACACCACATACACACACACACACACAAATCCCATGATCTTTTTCTTATAGGCATACACAATGGTACGCCAAAACAGACACGCGCGCACACACACACACACACACACACACACACACACATACACAGAGAAAGGGAAACGTGCCACTCACACAAGGCATCGAGGAGAGTCATCCACACCAGGCCACACTCTCAAACTCGCAAATGTGTTCCCGACACCTCAAAATCACACAAAAAACAAACACACACAGGGTTTTTCTTGCTGGCATCCTCATAGTGTCAAACAAACACACGCACACAACCACACTCACAAACTCACACACACACACACACACACTGGGTGTGCGGGACAGTCATCCACGCTTCACACTGCCAGAAAAAGTCACAAATGTGGTCACCAGAACACTCAAAAACAAAACAAACACACACAAACACCCATCGCCTTTTTGTGAAAGGCATACACAATGGGCCTCGCAAAGACACACACACACACACACACACAGCACTCACACAAGGTCCCCAGCAGAGGCATCCACAATTGGCACTGCCATAGCAAACTCAGAAAGATGGTCAACACAACACACACACATACAACAAACACACACAAACACCCATGGTCTTTTGGTTACAGGCATTCACAATGGGCATCACACACACACAAAAACAAAAACATAGCACTCACACAAGGTATCTGGGTATAAAATCCATGCCAGGCACAGAACTTTCCATCCCAAATATGTTCCCAACAACACAAAACTAAACAACAAATACACAATGTTTTTTCTTACAAATATCCACCGAGGGTCACACACAAACAAACACATTCACCAACACAGCATGCAGACTACGTCTCCGGCAGACACATCCACACATGCACCACCATACAAACTCACAATCGAGGACCCTACAACACACACAAACACTCATGGTACTCTTCTTAAGGCATGCAAAATGGGCATCACCACATATTGCCACACACACACACACACACACACACACAGACACACACACAAACATACCACTGACACAAGGTCCCCGGCAGAGGAATCCACATTTGCACCCCTAAAGCAAAGTCAAACAGGTGGTTCCCACAGCCCACACAGAATCAAAAAGACAAACAAACACCTATGATCTTTTTTCCTACAAGCACACACAATGAGATACAAACACACAATCAGACACACACACACAGTAGCTTTGCAACACATGCATCCACAATGGGCACTGTCAGAGGAAACTCACAAATGTGGTCCCACAGCACACACATACACAACAGACACACACAAAAACCACCGTCTTTTTCTTACAGGCATCCACATAGGACCATACACAAAGACACACATCACACACACTCACACAAACCATTTAAACTAGTCTGCAGCAGAGGCGTCACACTTGGCACTGCCATTGCAAACTCAAAAATAAGATCCCCACAACACCCACAAACACAACAAACACACATAAGCACCCATGGTCTTTTTCTTCTAGGAGTGCACCTAGGGCCTCACACACACACACACACACACACACACACACACACGCAGACGCACTAACTCACACAGGTCTACTGCAGAGACTTCCACAAATGACCACGCCCTAAAAAACTCAAAACCATGGTCCACACAACACACTAGTACACAACAAAGACACACAAACTTACCCTCCTTTACTTATAGGCATACACCATGGGCCTCACACAAATACACACACACACACTCATACACACAGCACTCCCACGAGATTTCTGACAGAAGCGTCTATAATTGGACCCGCTCTAGCAAACTCACAAAGGTGGTCCCCACATCACACACATACAGAAACACACACAAACACCCATGGTCTTTTTCTTACAGGCATCCACATAGGACATCACACACACACACACACACACACACACACACAAACACACTATATCAAAGACAGAGACATCCACTCTTGGAATCGCCATAGCAAACTCAAAAATGTGGTCCGCACAACACACATGTACACAACAAAGACACAGAAACAGCCACGGGTTGCTCTTACAGCACACACAATGAGTCTCACACAAACACACAGACACACAGTCAAGCAACCAACAAACACACTATATCAATGGAAGAGACATCCACACTTGACACTGCATTAGCAAAGTCACAAAGCTGGACCCCACAACACACACATACACAAACACACACAAACACCCCTGCTCTTTCTCTTATAGGCATGCACAAGGGACCACACACACACACACACACACACAGCACTCAAACACTGTGTCGGGCAGAGCTGTCCACACTTGAACACGTCCTGACACACTCACAAACCTCGTACCCACAACAATCAGGACCACACCAAGACACAGAAATACATGTTCGTTTGCTTATACACATACACAACGGGCCTCACACACACACACACACACACACTTCAACACACAACACACAACTAGATCAATGGCAGAGGCATCCACACTTGGCAGTGCCATAACAAACTCACAATGGTGGTCCCCACATCACACACATAGAAACAACCACACACAAACACCCATGGTCCTTTTCTGACAGACATCCACATAAGACCTCACACCGACAGACACCCCCACATACACTCACACACAAAGAACTCACACAAGGTCCCTGGCAGGGCCATCCACACTTGGATGGACCCTACCAAACTCAAATACATGAACCCCACAGCATACACTTACAACACAAACACACACAAACACCCATGGTCTTTTTTTCACACTCATACACAATGGGCCTCACACAAACACACACACATACACTCCGACACACAGCACACACACTAGGTCCGTGGCAGAGGCACCCACACTTGGAAACGCCATAGAAATCTCACAGCCGTGGTCCCGACACACACATACACCACACACACACAAGCACACACACACACACAAATCCAATGAACTTTTTCTTAGAGGCATAGACAATGGTACGCCAAAACAGACACGCACACACACACACACACACACACATACACAGAGAAAGGGAAACGTGCCACTCACACAAGGCATCGAGGAGAGTCATCCACACCAGGCCACACTCTCAAACTCGCAAATGTGTTCCCGACACCTCAAAATCACACAAAAAACAAACACACACAGGATTTTTCTTGCTGGCATCCTCATAGTGTCACACAAACACACGCACACACCCACACTCACACACTCACACACACACACACACACACTGGGTGTGCGGGACACTCATCCACGCTTCACACTGCCAGAAAAAGTCACAAATGTGGTCACCAGAACATTCAAAAACAAAACAAACACACACAAACACCCATCGCCTTTTTCTGAAAGGCATACACAATGGGCCTCGCAAAGACACACACACACACACACACACAGCACTCACACAAGGTCCCCAGCACAGGAATCCACAATTGGAACTGCCACAGCAAACTCAGAAAGATGGTCAACACAACACACACACATACAACAAACACACAGAAACACCCATGGTCTTTTGGTTACAGGCATTCACAATGGGCATCACACACACACAAAAACAAAAACATAGCACTCACACAAGGTATCTGGGTATGAAATCCATGCTTGGCACAGAACTTTCCATTCCCAAACATGTTCCCAACAACACAAAACTAAACAACAAATACACAGGGTTTTTTCTTACAAATATCCACCGAGGGTCACACACAAACAAACACATTCACAAACACAGCACGCAGACTACGTCTCCGGCAGACACATCCACACATGCACCACCATACAAACTCACAATCGATTACCCTACAACACACACAAACACTCATGGTACTCTTCTTAAGGCATGCAAAATGGGCATCACCACATATTGCCACACACACACACACACACACACACACACACACACACACACACAAACATACCACTGACACAAGGTCCCCGACAGAGGAATCCACATTTGCACCCCTAAAGCAAAGTCAAACAGGTGGTTCCCACAGCCCACACAGAATCAAAAAGACAAACAAACACCCATGATCTTTTTTCCTACAAGCACACACAATGAGATACAAACACACAATCAGACACACACACACAGTAGCTTTGCAACACACGCATCCACAATGGGCACTGCCAGAGCAAACTCACATATGTGGTCCCACAGCACACACATACACAACAGACACACACAAAAACCACCGTCTTTTTCTTACAGGCATCCACATAGGACCATACACAAAGACACATCACACACACTCACACAAACCATTTACACTAGTCTGCAGCAGAGGCGTCACACTTGGCACTGCCATTGCAAACTCAAAAATAAGATCCCCACAACACACACAAACACAACAAACACAGATAAGCACCCATGGTCTTTGTCTTCTAGGTGTCCACCTAGGGCCTCACACACACACATACACACACACACACACACACACACACAGACGCACTAACTCACACAGGTCTACTGCAGAGGCTTCCACAAATGACCACGCCCTAAAAAACTCAAAACCATGGTCCACACAACACACTAGTACACAACAAAGACACACAAACTTACCCTCCTTTACTTATAGGCATACACCATGGGCCTCACACAAATACACACACACACACTCACACACACAGCACTCCCACGAGATTTCTGACAGAAGCGTCTACAATTGGACCCGCTCTAGCAAACTCACAAAGGTGGTCCCCACATCACACATACAGAAACACAAACACCCATGGTCTTTTCCTTACAGGCATCCACATAGGGCTTCACACACACACACACACACACACACACACACACACACACACACACTATATCAAAGACAGAGACATCCACTCTTGGAATCACCATAGCAAACTCAAAAACATGGTCCGCACAACACACATGTACACAACAAAGACACAGAAACACCCACGGGTTGCTCTTAGAGCACACACAATGAGTCTCACAGAAACACACAGACACACAGTCAAGCAACCAACGAACAAACTATATCAATGGAAGAGACATCCACACTTGACACTGCCATAGCAAAGTCACAAAGCTGGACCCCACAACACACACATACACAAACACACACAAACACCCCTGCTCTTTCTCTTATAGGCATGCACAAGGGACCACACACACACACACACACACACACAGCACTCACACACTGTCGGGCAGAGCTGTCCACACTTGAACACGTCCTGACACACTCACAAAACTCGTACCCACAACAATCAGGACCACACCAAGACACAGAAATTCATGTTCGTTTGCTTATACACATACACAACGGGCCTCACAAACACACACACACACACACTTCAACACACAACACACAACTAGATCAATGGCAGAGGCATCCACACTTGGCAGTGCCATAACAAACTCACAATGGTGGTCCCCACATCACACACATAGAAACAACCACACACAAACACCCATGGTCCTTTTCTGACAGACATCCACATAGGACCTCACACCCACACACACCCCCACATACACTCACACACAAAGAACTCACACAAGGTCCCTGGCAGGGCCATCCACACTTGGATGGACCCTACCAAACTCAAATACATGAACCCCACAGCATACACTTACAACACAAACACACACAAACACCCATGGTCTTTTTTTCACACTCATACACAATGGGCCTCACACAAACACACACACATACACTCCGACACACAGCACACACACTAGGTCCGTGGCAGAGGCACCCACACTTGGAAACGCCATAGAAATCTCACAGCCGTGGTCCCGACACACACATACACCACACACACACACACACACACACAAATCCCATGATCTTTTTCTTATAGGCATACACAATGGTACGCCAAAACAGTCACGCGCGCAGACACACACAAACACACACACACACACACACACACACACAGAAAGGGAAACATGCCACTCACACAAGGCATCGAGGAGAGTCATCCACACCAGGCCACACTCTCAAATTCGCAAATGTGTTCCTGACACCTCAAAATCACACAAAAAACAAACACACACAGGGTTTTTCTTGCTGGCATCCTCATAGTGTCACACAAACACACGCACACACCCACACTCACACACACACACACACTGGGTGTGCGGGACACTCATCCACGCTTCACACTGCCAGAAAAAGTCACAAATGTGGTCACCAGAACATTCAAAAACAAAACAAACACACACAAACACCCATCGCCTTTTTCTGAAAGGCATACACAATGGGCCTCGCAAAGACACACACACACACACACACACACACAGCACTCACACAAGGTCCCCAGCAGAGGAATCCACAATTGGCACTGCCACAGCAAACTCAGAAAGATGGTCAACACAACACACACACATACAACAAACACACACAAACACCCATGGTCTTTTGGTTACAGGCATTCACAATGGGCATCACACAGACACAAAAACAAAAACATAGCACTCACACAAGGTATCTGGGTATGAAATCCATGCTTGGCACAGAACTTTCCATTACCAAACATGTTCCCAACAACACAAAACTAAACAACAAATACACAGGGTTTTTTCTTACAAATATCCACCGAGGGTCACACACAAACAAACACATTCACAAACACAGCACGCAGACTACGTCTCCGGCAGACACATCCACACATGCACCACCATACAAACTCACAATCGATTACCCTACAACACACACAAACACTCATGGTACTCTTCTTAAGGCATGCAAAATGGGCATCACCACATATTGCCACACACACACACACACACACACACACACACACACACACACAAACATACCACTGACACAAGGTCCCCGACAGAGGAATCCACATTTGCACCCCTAAAGCAAAGTCAAACAGGTGGTTCCCACAGCCCACACAATCAAAAAGACAAACAAACACCCATGATCTTTTTTCCTACAAGCACACACAATGAGATACAAACACACAATCAGACACACACACACAGTAGCTTTGCAACACACGCATCAACAATGGGCACTGCCAGAGCAAACTCACAAATGTGGTCCCACAGCACACACATACACAACAGACACACACAAAAACCATCGTCTTTTTCTTACAGGCATCCACATAGGACCATACACAAAGACACACATCACACACACTCACACAAACCATTTACACTAGTCTGCAGCAGAGGCGTCACACTTGGCACTGCCATTGCAAACTCAAAAATAAGATCCCCACAACACACACAAACACAACAAACACACATAAGCACCCATGGTCTTTTTCTTCTAGGTGTCCACCTAGGGCCTCACACACACACACACACACACACACACACAGACACACAGACACACTAAATCACACAGGTCTACTGCAGAGGCTTCCACAAATGACCACGCCCTAAATAACTCAAAACCATGGTCCACACAACACACTAGTACACAACAAAGACACACAAACTTACCCTCCTTTACTTATAGGCATACACCATGGGCCTCACACAAATACACACACACACACTCACACACACAGCACTCCCACGAGATTTCTGACAGAAGCGTCTACAATTGGACCCGCCCTAGCAAACTCACAAAGGTGGTCCCCACATCACACACATACAGAAACACACACAAACACCCATGGTCTTTTCCTTACAGGCATCCACATAGGGCATAACGCACACACACACACACATACACACACACACACTATATCAAAGACAGAGACATCCACTCTTGGAATCGCCATAGCAAACTCAAAAACGTGGTCCGCACAACACACATGTACACAACAAAGACACAGAAACACCCACGGGTTGCTCTTACAGCACACACAATGAGTCTCACAC
Organism: Ursus americanus; assembly: GCF_024610735.1. Classification (NCBI taxonomy): domain Eukaryota; kingdom Metazoa; phylum Chordata; class Mammalia; order Carnivora; family Ursidae; genus Ursus; species Ursus americanus. The sequence goes on along the minus strand of NC_142163.1, from coordinate 6,645,057 downwards.
AAACACACAGACACACAGTCAAGCAACCATATCAATGGAAGAGACATCCACACTTGACACTGCCATAGCAAAGTCACAAAGCTGGACCCCACAACACACACATACACAAACACATACAAACACCCCTGCTCTTTCTCTTATAGGCATGCACAAGGGACCACACACACACACACACACACACACACACTGTGTCGGGCAGAGCTGTCCACACTTGAACACGTCCTGACACACTCACAAACCTCGTACCCACAACAATCAGGACCACACCAAGACACAGAAATTCATGTTCGTTTGCTTATACACATACACAACGGGCCTCACAAACACACACACACACACACTTCAACACACAACACACAACTAGATCAATGGCAGAGGCATCCACACTTGGCAGTGCCATAACAAACTCACAATGGTGGTCCCCACATCACACACATAGAAACAACCACACACAAACACCCATGGTCCTTTTCTGACAGACATCCACATAGGACCTCACACCCACACACACCCCCACATACACTCACACACAAAGAACTCACACCAGGTCCCTGGCAGGGCCATCCACACTTGGATGGACCCTACCAAACTCAAATACATCAACCCCACAGCATACACTTACAACACAAACACACACAAACACCCATGGTCTTTTTTTCACACTCATACACAATGGGCCTCACACAAACACACACACATACACTCCGACACACAGCACACACACTAGGTCCGTGGCAGAGGCACCCACACTTGGAAACGCCATAGAAATCTCACAGCCGTGGTCCCGACACACACATACACCACATACACACACACACACACAAATACCATGATCTTTTTCTTATAGGCATACACAATGGTACGCCAAAACAGACACGCGCACACACACACACACACACACACACACATACACACAGAAAGGGAAACGTGCCACTCACACAAGGCATCGAGGAGAGTCATCCACACCAGGCCACACTCTCAAACTCGCAAATGTGTTCCCGACACCTCAAAATCACACAAAAAACAAACACACACAGGGTTTTTCTAACTGGCAACCTCATAGTGTCACACAAACACACGCACACACACACACGTACACACCCACACACTCACACACACACCACACACACACTGGGTGTGCGGGACAGTCATCCACGCTTCACACTGCCAGAAAAAGTCACAAATGTGGTCACCAGAACATTCAAAAACAAAACAAACACACACAAACACCATCGCCTTTTTCTGAAAGGCATACACAATGGGCCTCGCAAAGACACACACACACACACACACACACACACACAGCACTCACACAAGGTCCCCAGCAGAGGCATCCACAATTGGCACTGCCGTAGCAAACTCAGAAAGATTGTCAACACAACACACACACATACAACAAACACACAGAAACACCCATGGTCTTTTGGTTACAGGCATTCACAATGGGCATCACACAGACACAAAAACAAAAACATAGCACTCACACAAGGTATCTGGGTATGAAATCCATGCTTCACACAGAACTTTCCATTCCCAAACATGTTCCCAACAACACAAAACTAAACAACAAATACACAGGGTTTTTTCTTACAAATATCCACCGAGGGTCACACACAAACAAACACATTCACAAACACAGCACGCAGACTACGTCTCCGGCAGACACATCCACACATGCACCACCATACAAACTCACAATCGAGGACCCTACAACACACACAAACACTCATGGTACTCTTCTTAAGGCATGCAAAATGGGCATCACCACATATTGCCACACACACACACACACACACACACACACACACACAAACATACCACTGACACAAGGTCCCCGGCAGAGGAATCCACATTCGCACCCCTAAAGCAAAGTCAAACAGGTGGTTCCCACAGCCCACACAGAATCAAAAAGACAAACAAACACCCATGATCTTTTTTCCTACAAGCACACAGAATGAGATACAAACACACAATCAGACACACACACACAGTAGCTTTGCAACACACGCATCCACAATGGGCCCTGCCAGAGCAAACTCACAAATGTGGTCCCACAGCACACACATACACAACAGACACACACAAAAACCACCGTCTTTTTCTTACAGGCATCCACATAGGACCATACACAAAGACACACATCACACACACTCACACAAACCATTTACACTAGTCTGCAGCAGAGGCGTCACACTTGGCACTGCCATTGCAAACTCAAAAATAAGATCCCCACAACACACACAAACACAACAAACACACAGAAGCACCCATGGTCTTTTTCTTCTAGGTGTCCACCTAGGGCCTCACACACACACACACACACACACACACACACACACAGACACACTAACTCACACAGGTCTACTGCAGAGGCTTCCACAAATGACCACGCCCTAAAAAACTCAAAACCATGGTCCACACAACACACTAGTACACAACAAAGACACACAAACTTACCCTCCTTTACTTATAGGCATACACCATGGGCCTCACACAAATACACACACACACACTCACACACACAGCACTCCCACGAGATTTCTGACAGAAGCGTCTACAATTGGACCCGCTCTAGCAAACTCACAAAGGTGGTCCCCACATCACACACATACAGAAATACACACAAACACCCGTGGTCTTTTCCTTACAGGCATCCACATAGGGCATCACACACACACACACGCACACACACACGCACACACACACACACTATATCAAAGACAGAGACATCCAGTCTTGAAATCGCCATAGCAAACTCAAAAACATGGTCCACACAACACACATGTACACAACAAAGACACAGAAACACCCACGGGTTGCTCTTACAGCACACACAATGAGTCTCACACAAACACACAGACACACAGTCAAGCAACCAACAAACACACTATATCAATGGAAGAGACATCCACACTTGACACTGCCATAGCAAAGTCACAAAGCTGGACCCCACAACACACACACAAACACACACAAACACCCCTGCTCTTTCTCTTATAGGCATGCACAAAGGACCACACACACACACACACACACACAGCACTCACACACTGTGTTGGGCAGAGCTGTCCACACTTGAACACGTCCTGACACACTCAGAAACCTAGTACCCACAACAATCAGGACCACACCAAGACACAGAAATTCATGATCGTTTGCTTATACACATACACAACGGGCCTCACAAACACACACACACACACTTCAACACACAACACACAACTAGATCAATGGCAGAGGCATCCACACTTGGCAGTGCCATAACAAACTCACAATGGTGGTCCCCACATCACACACATAGAAACAACCACACACAAACACCCATGGTCCTTTTCTGACAGACATCCACATAGGACCTCACACCCACACACACCCCCACATACACTCACACACAAAGAACTCACACAAGGTCCCTGGCAGGGCCATCCACACTTGGATGGACCCTACCAAACTCAAATACATGAACCCCACAGCATACACTTACAACACAAACACACACAAACACCCATGGTCTTTTTTTCACACTCATACACAATGGGCCTCACACAAACACACACACATACACTCCGACACACAGCACACACACTAGGTCCGTGCCAGAGGCACCCACACTTGGAAATGCCACAGAAATCTCACAGCCGTGGTCCCGACACACACATACACCACACACACACACACACACACACAAATCCCATGATCTTTTTCTTCTACACATACACAATGGTACGCCAAAACAGACACGCGTGCGCACACACACACACACACACACACACACACACACACAGAAAGGGAAACATGCCACTCACACAAGGCATCGAGGAGAGTCATCCACACCAGGCCACTCTCTCAAACTCGCAAATGTGTTCCCGACACCTCAAAATCACACAAAAAACAAACACACAGGGTTTTTCTTGCTGGCATCCTCATAGTGTCACACAAACACACGCACACACCCACACTCACAAACTCACACACACACACACACACACACACTGGGTGTGCGGGACAGTCATCCACGCTTCACACTGCCAGAAAAAGTCACAAATGTGGTCACCAGAACATTCAAAAACAAAACAAACACACACAAACACCCATCGCCTTTTTCTGAAAGGCATGTACAATGGGCCTCGCAAAGACACACACACACACACACACACACAGCACTCACACAATGTCCCCAGTAGAGGCATCCACAATTGGCACTGCCATAGCAAACTCAGAAAGCTGGTCAACACAACACACACACATACAACAAACACACACAAACTCCCATGGTCTTTTGGTTACAGGCATTCACAATGGGCATCACACACACACAAATACAAAAACATAGCACTCACACAAGGTATCTGGGTATGAAATCCATGCTTGGCACAGAACTTTCCATTCCCAAACATGTTCCCAACAACACAAAACTAAACAACAAATACACAGGGTTGTTTCTTACAAATATCAACCGCGGGTCACACACAAACAAACACATTCACAAACACAGCACGCAGACTATGTCTCCGGCAGACACATCCACACATGCACCACCATACAAACTCACAATCGAGGACCCTACAACACACACAAACACTCATGATACTCTTCTTAAGGCATGCAAAATGGGCATCACCACATATTGCCACACACACACACACACACACACACACACTCACACAAACATACCACTGACACAAGGTCCCCGGCAGAGGAATCCACATTTGCACCCCTAAAGCAAAGTCAAACAGGTGGTTCCCACAGCCCACACAGAATCAAAAAGACAAACACCCATGATCTTTTTTCCTACAAGCACACACAATGAGATACAAACACACAATCAGACACACACACACACAGTAGCTTTGCAACACACGCATCCACAATGGGCACTGCCAGAGCAAACTCACAAATGTGGTCCCACAGCACACACATACACAACAGACACACACAAAAACCATCGTCTTTTTCTTACAGGCATCCACATAGGACCATACACAAAGACACACATCACACACACTCACACTAACCATTTACACTAGTCTGCAGCAGAGGCGTCACACTTGGCACTGCCATTGCAAACTCAAAAATAAGATCCCCACAACACACACAAACACAACAAACACACATAAGCACCCATGGTCTTTTTCTTCTAGGTGTCCACCTAGGGCCTCACACACACACACACACACACAGACACACTAACTCACACAGGTCTACTGCAGAGGCTTCCACAAATGACCACGCCCTAAAAAACTCAAAACATGGTCCACACAACACACTAGTACACAACAAAGACACACAAACTCACCCTCCTTTACTTATAGGCATACACCATGGGCCTCACACAAATACACACACACACACTCACACACACAGCACTCCCACGAGATTTCTGACAGAAGCGTCTACAATTGGACCCGCTCTAGCAAACTCACAAAGGTGGTCCCCACATCACACACATACAGAAACACACACAAACACCCATGGTCTTTTCCTTACAGGCATCCACATAGGGCATCACACACACACACACACACACACACACACACAATATCAAAGACAGAGACATCCACTCTTGGAATCGCCATAGCAAACTCAAAAACGTGGTCCACACAACACACATGTACACAACAAAGACATAGAAACACCCACGGGTTGATCTTACAGCACACACAATGAGTCTCACACAAACACACAGACACACAGTCAAGCAACCAACAAACACACTATATCAATGGAAGAGACATCCACACTTGACACTGCCATAGCAAAGTCACAAAGCTGGACCCCACAACACACACATACACAAACACACACAAACACCCCTGCTCTTTCTCTTATAGGCATGCACAAGGGACCACACACACACACACACACACACACACACACACTGTGTCGGGCAGAGCTGTCCACACTTGAACACGTCCTGACACACTCACAAACCTCGTACCCACAACAATCAGGACCACACCAAGACACAGAAATTCATGTTCGTTTGCTTATACACATACACAACGGGCCTCACAAACACACACACACACACACACTTCAACACACAACACACAACTAGATCAATGGCAGAGGCATCCACACTTGGCAGTGCCATAACAAACTCACAATGGTGGTCCCCACATCACACACATAGAAACAACCACACACAAACACCCATGGTCCTTTTCTGACAGACATCCACATAGGACCTCACACCCACACACACCCCCACATACACTGACAGACAAAGAACTCACACAAGGTCCCTGGCAGGGCCATCCACACTTGGATGGACCCTACCAAACTCAAATACATGAACCCCACAGCATACACTTACAACACAAACACACACAAACACCCATGGTCTTTTTTTCACACTCATACACAATGGGCCTCACACAAACACACACACATACACTCCGACACACAGCACACACACTAGGTCCGTGGCAGAGGCACCCACACTTGGAAACGCCTTAGAAATCTCACAGCCGTGGTCCCACACACACACATACACCACACACACACACACACACACAAATCCCATGATCTTTTTCTTATAGGCATACACAATGGTACGCCAAAACAGACACGCGTGCACACACACACACACACACACACACACACAGAAAGGGAAACATGCCACTCACACAAGGCATCGAGGAGAGTCATCCACACCAGGCCACACTCTCAAACTCGCAAATGTGTTCCCGACACCTCAAAAGCACACAAAAAACAAACACACACAGGGTTTTTCTTGCTGGCATCCTCATAGTGTCACACAAACACATGCGCACACCCACACTCACACACTCACAGACACACACACACACACACACTGGGTGTGCGGGACAGTCATCCACGCTTCACACTGCGAGAAAAAGTCACAAATGTGGTCACCGGAACATTCAAAAAAACAAACAAACACAGACAAACACCCATCGCCATTTTCTGAAAGGCATACACAATGGGCCTCGCAAAGACACACACACACACACACACACACACACAGCACTCACACAAGGTCCCCAGCAGAGGCATCCACAATTGGCACTGCCAGAGCAAACTCAGAAAGATGGCCAACACAACACACACACATACAACAAACACACACAAACACCCATGGTCTTTTGGTTACAGGCATACACAATGGGCATCACACAGACACACAAAAACAAAAACAGCACTCACACAAGGTATCTGGGTATGAAATCCATGCTTGGCACAGAACTTTCCATTCCCAAATATGTTCCCAACAACACAAAACTAAACAACAAATACACAGGGATTTTTCTTACAAATATCCACCGAGGGTCACACACAAACAAACACATTCACAAACACAGCACGCAGACTACGTCTCCGGCAGACACATCCACACATGCACCACCATACAAACTCACAATCGAGGACCCTACAACACACACAAACACTCATGGTACTCTTCTTAAGGCATGCAAAATGGGCATCACCACATATTGCCAGACACACACACACACACACACACACACACACACACACTGGGTGTGCGGGACAGTCATCCACGCTTCACACTGCCAGAAAAAGTCACAAATGTGGTCACCAGATCATTCAAAATCAAAAGAAACACACACAAACTCCCATCGCCTTTTTCTGAAAGGCATACTCAATGGGCCTTGCAAAGACACACACACACACACACACACACACACAGCACTCACACAAGGTCCCCAGCAGAGGCATCCACAATTGGCACTGCCAGAGCAAACTCAGAAAGATGGTCAACACAACACACACACATACAACAAACACACACAAACACCCATGGTCTTTTGGTTACAGGCATTCACAATGGGCATCACACACACACAAAAACAAAAACATAGCACTCACACAAGGTATCTGGGTATGAAATCCATGCTTGGCACAGAACTTTCCATTCCCAAACATGTTCCCAACAACACAAAACTAAACAACAAATACACAGGGTTTTTTCTTACAAATATCCACCGAGGGTCACACACAAACAAACACATTCACCAAAACAGCACGCAGACTACGTCTCCGGCAGACACATCCACACATGCACCACCATACAAACTCACAATCGAGGACCCTACAACACACACAAACACTCATGGTACTCTTCTTAAGGCATGCAAAATGGGCATCACCACATATTGCCACACACACACACACACACACACACACACACAAACATAGCACTGACACAAGGTCGCCGGCAGAGGAATCCACATTTGCACCCCTAAAGCAAAGTCAAACAGGTGGTTCCCACAGCCCACACAGAATCAAAACGACAAACAAACACCCATGATCTTTTTTCCTACAAGCACACACAATGAGATACAAACACACAATCAGACACACACACACAGTAGCTTTGCAACACATGCATCCACAATGGGCACTGCCAGAGCAAACTCACAAATGTGGTCCCACAGCACACACATACACAACAGACACACAGAAAAACCACCGTGTTTTTCTTACAGGCATCCACATAGGACCATACACAAAGACACACATCACACACACTCACACAAACCATTTACACTAGTCTGCAGCAGAGGCGTCACACTTGGCAATGCCATTGCAAAGTCAAAAATAAGATCCCCACAACACACACAAACACAACAAACACACATAAGCACCCATGGTCTTTTTCTTCTAGGAGTCCACCTACGGCCTCACACACACACACACACACACACACACACGCACAGACACACACACACTAACTCACACAGGTCTACTGCAGAGGCTTCCACAAATGACCACGCCCTAAAAAACTCAAAAACATGGTCCACACAACACACTAGTACACAACAAAGACACACAAACGTACCCTCCTTTACTTATAGGCATACACCATGGGCCTCACACAAATACACACACACACACTCACACACACAGCACTCCCACGAGATTTCCGACAGAAGCGTCTACAATTAGACCCGCTCTAGCAAACTCACAAAGGTGGTCCCCACATCACACACATACAGAAACACACACAAACACCCATGGTCTTTTCCTTAGAGGCATCCACATAGGGCATCACACACACACACACACACACACACACACACTATATCAAAGACAGAGACATCCACTCTTGGAATCACCATAGCAAACTCAAAAACGTTGTCCGCACAACACACATGTACACAACAAAGACACAGAAACACCCACGGGTTGATCTTACAGCACACACAATGAGTCTCACACAAACACACAGACACACAGTCAAGCAACCAACAAACACACTATATCAATGGAATAGACATCCACACTTGACACTGCCATAGCAAAGTCACAAAGCTGGACCCCACAACACACACATACACATACAAACACAAACACCCCTGCTCTTTCTCTTATAGGCATGCACAAGGGACCACACACACACACACACACACACAGCACTCACACACTGTGTCGGGCAGAGCTGTCCACACTTGAACACGTCCTGACACACTCACAAACCTCATACCCACAACAATTAGGACAACACCAAGACACAGAAATTCATGTTCGTTTGCTTATACACATACACAACGGGCCTCACAAACACACACACACACACACACTTCAACACACAACACACGACTAGATCAATGGCAGAGGCATCCACATTTGGCAGTGACATAAAAAACTCACAATGGTGGTCCCCACATCACACACATAGAAACAACCACACACAAACACCCATGGTCCTTTTCTGACAGACATCCACATAGGACCTCACACCCACACACACCCCCACATACACTCACACACAAAGAACTCACACAAGGTCCCTGGCAGGGCCATCCACACTTGGATGGACCCTACCAAACTCAAATACATGAACCCCACAGCATACACTTACAACACAAACACACACAAACACCCATGGTCTTTTTTTCACACTCATACACAATGGGACTCACACAAACACACACACATACACTCCGACACACAGCACACACACTAGATCCGTGGCAGAGGCACCCACACTTGGAAACGCCATAGAAATCTCACAGCTGTGGTCCCGACACACACATACACCACACACACACACACACACACACACACACAAATCCCATGATCTTTTTCTTATAGGCATACACAATGGTACGCCAAAACAGACACGCGCACACACACACACACATACACACACACAGAAAGGGAAACATGCCACTCACACAAGGCATCGAGGAGAGTCATCCACACCAGGCCACACTCTCAAACTCGCAAATGTGTTCCCGACACCTCAAAATCACACAAAAAACAAACACACACAGGGTTTTTCTTGCTGGCATCCTCATAGTGTCACACAAACACATGCGCACACCCACACTCACACACTCACAGACACACACACACACACACACTGGGTGTGCGGGACAGTCATCTACGCTTCACACTGCCAGAAAAAGTCACAAATGTGGTCACCAGAACATTCAAAAACAAAACAAACACACACAAACACCCATCGCCTTTTTCTGAAAGGCATACACAATGGGCCTCGCAAAGACACACACACACACACACACACACTCACACAAACCATTTACACTACTCTGCAGCAGAGGAGTCACATTGGCACTGCCATTGCAAACTCAAAAATAAGATCCCCACAACCCATACAAACACAACAAACACACATGAGCACCCATGGTCTTTTTCTTCTAGGTGTCCATCTAGGGCCTCACACACACACACACACACACACACACACAGACACACTAACTCAAACAGGTCTACTGCAGAGGCTTCCACAATGACCACGCCCTAAAAAACTCAAAAACATGGTCCACACAACACACTAGTACACAACAAAGACACACAATCTTACCTTCATTTACTTATATGCATACACCATGTTCCTCACACAAATACACACACACACACACTCACACACACAGCACTCCCACGAGATTTCTGACAGAAGCGTCTACAATTGGACCTGCTCTAGCAAACTCACAAAGGTGGTCCCCACATCACACACATACAGAAACACACACAAACACCCATGGTCTTTTCCTTACAGGCATCCACATAGGGCATCACACACACACACACACACACACACACACTATATCAAAGACAGAGACATCCACTCTTGGAATCGCCATAGCAAACTCAAAAACGTGGTCCGCACAACACACATGTACACAACAAAGACACAGAAACAGCCACGGGTTGCTCTTAGAGCACACACAATGAGTCTCACACAAACACACAGACACACAGTCAAGCAACCAACAAACACACTATATCAATGGAAGAGACATCCACACTTGACACTGCCATAGCAAAGTCACAAAGCTGGACCCCACAACACACACATACACAAACACACACAAACACCCCTGCTCTTTCTCTTATAGGCATGCACAAGGGACCACACACACACACACACACACACACACAGCACTCACACACTGTGTCGGGCAGAGCTGTCCACACTTGAACACGTCCTGACACACTCACAAACCTCGTACCCACAACAATCAGGACCACACCAAGACACAGAAATTCATGTTCGTTTGCTTATACACATACACAACGGGCCTCACAAACACACACACACACACACTTCAACACACAACACACGAGTAGATCAATGGCAGAGGCATCCACACTTGGCAGTGCCATAACAAACTCACAATGGTGGTCCCCACATCACACACATAGAAACAACCACACACAAACACCCATGGTCCTTTTCTGACAGACATCCACATAGGACCTCACACCCACACACACCCCCACATACACTCACACACAAAGAAGTCACACAAGGTCCCTGGCAGGGCCATCCACACTTGGATGGACCCTACCAAACTCAAATACATCAACCCCACAGCATACACTTACAACACAAACACACACAAACACCCATGGTCTTTTTTTCACACTCATACACAATGGGCCTCACACAAACACACACACATACACTCCGACACAAAGCACACACACTAGGTCCGTGGCAGAGGCACCCACACTTGGAAACGCCATAGAAATCTCACAGACGTGGTCCCGACACACACATACACCACACACACACACACACACACACACACAAATCCCATGATCTTTTTCTTATAGGCATACACAATGGTACGCCAAAACAGACACGCGCACACACACACACACACACACACACACACACACACACACACAGAAAGGGAAACATGCCACTCACACAAGGCATCGAGGAGAGTCATCCACACCAGGCCACACTCTCAAACTCGCAAATGTGTTCCCGACACCTCAATATCACACAAAAAACAAACACACACAGGGTTTTTCTTGCTGGCATCCTCATAGTGTCACACAAACACACGCACACACCCACACTCACACACTCACACACACACCACACACACACTGGGTGTGCGGGACAGTCATCCACGCTTCACACTGCCAGAAAAAGTCACAAATGTGGTCACCAGAACATTCAAAAACAAAACAAACACACACAAACACCCATCGCCTTTTTCTGAAAGGCATACACAATGGGCCTCGCAAAGACACACACACACACACACACACACACACACACACAGAACTCACACAAGGTCCCCAGCAGAGGCATCCACAATTGGAACTGCCATAGCAAACACAGAAAGATGGCCAACACAACACACACACATACAATAAACACACACAAACACCCATGGTCTTTTGGTTACAGGCATTCACAATGGGCATCACACAGACACAAAAACAAAAACATAGCACTCACACAAGGTATCTGGGTATGAAATCCATGCTTGGCACAGAACTTTCCATTCCCAAACATGTTCCCAACAACACAAAACTAAACAACAAATACACAGGGTTTTTTCTTACTAATATCCACCGAGGGTCACACACAAACAAACACATTCACAAACACAGCACGCAGACTACGTCTCTGGCAGACACATCCACACATGCACCACCATACAAACTGACAATCGAGGACCCTACAACACACATAAACACTCATGGTACTCTTCTTAAGGCATGCAAAATGGGAATCACCACATATTGCCACACACACACACACACACACACACACACACACAAACATACCACTGACACAAGATCCCTGGCAGAGGAATCCACATTTGCACCCCTAAAGCAAAGTCAAACAGGTGGTTCCCACAGCCCACACAGAATCAAAAAGACAAACAAACACCCATGATCTTTTTTCCTACAAGCACACACAATGAGATACAAACACACAATCAGACACACACACACAGTAACTTTGCAACACACGCATCCACAATGGGCACTGCCAGAGCAAACTCACAAATGTGGTCCCACAGCACACACAGACACAACAGACACACACAAAAACCATCGTCTTTTTCTTACAGGCATCCACATAGGACCATACACAAAGACACACATCACACACACTCACACGAACCATTTACACTAGTCTGCAGCAGAGGCGTCACACTTGGCACTGCCATTGCAAACTCAAAAATAAGATCCCCACAACACACACAAACACAACAAACACACAGAAGCACCCATGGTCTTTTTCTTCTAGGTGTCCACCTAGGGCCTCACACACACACACACACACACACTAACACACACTGGTCTACTCTAGAGGTTTCCACAAATGACCACGCCCTAAAAAACTCAAAAACATGGTCCACACAACACACTAGTACACAACAAAGACACACAAACTTTCCCTCCTTTACTTATAGGCATACACCATGGGCCTCAGACAAATACACACACACACTCACACACACAGCACTCCCACGAGATTTCTGACAGAAGCGTCTACAATTGGACCTGCTCTAGCAAACTCACAAATGTGGTCCCCACATCACACACATACAGAAACACACACAAACACCCATGGTCTTTTCCTTACAGGCATCCACATAGGGCATCACACACACACACACACACACACACACACACACACACAGAAAGGGAAACATGCCACTCACACAAGGCATCGAGTAGAGTCATCCACACCAGGCCACACTCTCAAACTCGCAAATGTGTTCCCGACACCTCAAAATCACACCAAAAACAAACACACACAGGGTTTTTCTTGCTGGCATCCTCATAGTGTCACACAAACACACGCACACACCCACACTCACACACTCAAAGACACACACACACACACACTGGGTGTGCGGGACAGTCATCCACGCTTCACACTGCTAGAAAAAGTCTCAAATGTGGTCACCGGAACATTCAAAAACAAAACAAACACAGACAAACACCCATCGCCTTTTTCTGAAAGGCATACACAATGGGCCTCGCAAAGACACACACACACACACACACACACACACACACAGCACTCACACAAGGTCCCCAGCAGAGGCATCCACAATTGGCACTGCCATAGCAAACTCAGAAAGATGGCCAACACAACACACACACATACAACAAACACACACAAACACCCATGGTCTTTTGGTTACAGGCATTCACAATGGGCATCACACACACACAAAAACAAAAACATAGCACTCACACAAGGTATCTGAGTATGAAATCCATGCTTGGCACAGAACTTTCCATTCCCAAACATGTTCCCAACAACACAAAACTAAACAACAAATACACAGGGTTTTTTCTTACAAATATCCACCGAGGGTCACACACAAACAAACACATTCACAAACACAGCACGCAGACTACGTCTCCGGCAGACACATCCACACATGCACCACCATACAAACTCACAATCGAGGACCCTACAACACACACAAACACTCATGGTACTGTTCTTAAGGCATGCAAAATGGGCATCACCACATATTGCCACACACACACACACACACAAACACAGGCACACACACAAACATACCACTGACACAAGGTCCCTGGCAGAGGAATCCACATTTGCACCCCTAAAGCAAAGTCAAACAGGTGGTTCCCACAGCCCACACAGAATCAAAAGGACAAGCAAACACCCATGATCTTTTTTCCTACAAGCACACACAATGAGATACAAACACACAATCAGACACACACACACAGTAGCTTTGCAACACATGCATCCACAATGGGCACTGCCAGAGCAAACTCACAAATGTGGTCCCACAGTACACACATACACAACAGACACACAGAAAAACCACCGTCTTTTTCTTACAGGCATCCACATAGGACCATACACAAAGACACACATCACACACACTCACACAAACCATTTACACTAGTCTGCAGCAGAGGCGTCACACTTGGCACTGCCATTGCAAACTCAAAAATAAGATCCCCACAACACACACAAACACAACAAACACACAGAAGCACCCATGGTCTTTTTCTTCTAGGTGTCCACCTAGGGCCTCACACACACACACACACACACTAACTCACACAGGTCTACTGCAGAGGCTTCCACAAATGACCACGCCCTAAAAAACTCAAAAACATGGTCCACACAACACACTAGTACACAACAAAGACACACAAACTTACCCTCCTTTACTTATAGGCATACACCATGGGCCTCACACAAATACACACACACACTCACACACACAGCACTCCCACGAGATTTCTGACAGAAGCGTCTACAATTGGACCCGCTCTAGCAAACTCACAAAGGTGGTCCCCACATCACACACATACAGAAACACACACAAACACCCATGGTCTTTTCCTTACAGGCATCCACATAGGGCATAACACACACACACACACACACACACACACACTGTATCAAAGACAGAGACATCCACTCTTGGAATCGCCATAGCAAACTCAAAAACGTGGTCCGCACAACACACATGTACACAACAAAGACACAGAAACACCCACGGGTTGATGTTACAGCACACACAATGAGTCTCACACAAACACACAGACACACAGTCAAGCAACCAACAAACACACTATATCAATGGAAGAGACATCCACACTTGACACTGCCATAGCAAAGTCACAAAGCTGGACCCCACAACACACACATACACAAACACACACAAACACCCCTGCTCTTTCTCTTATAGGCATGCACAAGGGACCACACACACACACACATACACAAAGCACTCACACACTGTGTCGGGCAGAGCTGTCCACACTTGAACACGTCCTGACACACTCACAAACCTCGCACCCACAACAATCAGGACCACACCAAGACACAGAAATTCATGTTCGTTTGCTTATACACATACACAACGGGCCTCACAAACACACACACACACACACTTCAACACACAACACACAACTAGATCAATGGCAGAGGCATCCACACTTGGCAGTGCCATAACAAACTCACAATGGTGGTCCCCACATCACACACATAGAAACAACCACACACAAACACCCATGGTCCTTTTCTGACAGACATCCACATAGGACCTCACACCCACACACACCCCCACATACACTCACACACAAAGAAGTCACACAAGGTCCCTGGCAGGGCCATCCACACTTGGATGGACCCTACCAAACTCAAATACATCAACCCCACAGCATACACTTACAACACAAACACACACAAACACCCATGGTCTTTTTTTCACACTCATACACAATGGGCCTCACACAAACACACACACATACACTCCGACAAAAAACATACACACTAGGTCCGTGGCAGAGGCACCCACACTTGGAAACGCCATAGAAATCTCACAGCCGTGGTCCCGACACACACATACACCACACACACACACACACACACACACACACAAATCCCATGATCTTTTTCTTATAGGCATACACAATGGTACGCCAAAACAGACACGCGCACACACACACACACACACACACACACACACAGAAAGGGAAACATGCCACTCACACAAGGCATCGAGGAGAGTCATCCACACCAGGCCACACTCTCAAACTCGCAAATGTGTTCCCGACACCTCAAAATCACACAAAAAACAAACACACACAGGGTTTTTCTTGCTGGCATCCTCATAGTGTCACACAAACACACGCACACACCCACACTCACACACTCACACACACACCACACACACACTGGGTGTGCGGGACAGTCATCCACGCTTCACACTGCCAGAAAAAGTCACAAATGTGGTCACCAGAACATTCAAAAACAAAACAAACACACACAAACACCCATCGCCTTTTTCTGAAAGGCATACACAATGGGCCTCGCAAAGACACACACACACACACACACACACACACACACACACACAGCACTCACACAAGGTCCCCAGCAGAGGCATCCACAATTGGAACTGCCATAGCAAACACAGAAAGATGGCCAACACAACACACACACATACAACAAACACACACAAACACCCATGGTCTTTTGGTTACAGGCATTCAAATGGGCATCACACAGACACAAAAACAAAAACATAGCACTCACACAAGGTATCTGGGTATGAAATCCATGCTTGGCACAGAACTTTCCATTCCCAAACATGTTCCCAACAACACAAAACTAAACAACAAATACACAGGGTTTTTTCTTACTAATATCCACCGAGGGTCACACACAAACAAACACATTCACAAACACAGCACGCAGACTACGTCTCTGGCAGACACATCCACACATGCACCACCATACAAACTGACAATCGAGGACCCTACAACACACATAAACACTCATGGTACTCTTCTTAAGGCATGCAAAATGGGAATCACCACATATTGCCACACACACACACACACACACACACACACAAACATACCACTGACACAAGATCCCCGGCAGAGGAATCCACATTTGCACCCCTAAAGCAAAGTCAAACAGGTGGTTCCCACAGCCCACACAGAATCAAAAAGACAAACAAACACCCATGAACTTTTTTCCTACAAGCACACACAATGAGATACAAACACACAATCAGACACACACACACAGTAACTTTGCAACACACGCATCCACAATGGGCACTGCCAGAGCAAACTCACAAATGTGGTCCCACAGCACACACATACACAACAGACACACACGAAAACCATCGTCTTTTTCTTACAGGCATCCACATAGGACCATACACAAAGACACACATCACACACACTCACACGAACCATTTACACTAGTCTGCACCAGAGGCGTCACACTTGGCACTGCCATTGCAAACTCAAAAATAAGATCCCCACAACACACACAAACACAACAAACACACAGAAGCACCCATGGTCTTTTTCTTCTAGGTGTCCACCTAGGGCCTCACACACACACACACACACACTAACACACACTGGTCTACTCTAGAGGTTTCCACAAATGACCACGCCCTAAAAAACTCAAAAACATGGTCCACACAACACACTAGTACACAACAAAGACACACAAACTTTCCCTCCTTTACTTATAGGCATACACCATGGGCCTCAGACAAATACACACACACACACTCACACACACAGCACTCCCACGAGATTTCTGACAGAAGCGTCTACAATTGGACCTGCTCTAGCAAACTCACAAATGTGGTCCCCACATCACACACATACAGAAACACACACAAACACCCATGGTCTTTTCCTTAGAGGCATCCACATAGGGCATCACACACACACACACACACACACACACACACACACAGAAAGGGAAACATGCCACTCACACAAGGCATCGAGTAGAGTCATCCACACCAGGCCACACTCTCAAACTCGCAAATGTGTTCCCGACACCTCAAAATCACACCAAAAACAAACACACACAGGGTTTTTCTTGCTGGCATCCTCATAGTGTCACACAAACACACGCACACACCCACACTCACACACTCAAAGACACACACACACACACACTGGGTGTGCGGGACAGTCATCCACGCTTCACACTGCTAGAAAAAGTCACAAATGTGGTCACCGGAACATTCAAAAACAAAACAAATACAGACAAACACCCATCGCCGTTTTCTGAAAGGCATACAAAATGGGCCTCGCAAAGACACACACACACACACACACACACACACAGCACTCACACAAGGTCCCCAGCAGAGGCATCCACAATTGGCACTGCCATAGCAAACTCAGAAAGATGGCCAACACAACACACACACATACAACAAACACACACAAACACCCATGGTCTTTTGGTTACAGGCATTCACAATGGGCATCACACACACACAAAAACAAAAACATAGCACTCACACAAGGTATCTGAGTATGAAATCCATGCTTGGCACAGAACTTTCCATTCTCAAACATGTTCCCAACAACACAAAACTAAACAACAAATACACAGGGTTTTTTCTTACAAATATCCACCGAGGGTCACACACAAACAAACACATTCACAAACACAGCACGCAGACTACGTCTCCGGCAGACACATCCACACATGCACCACCATACAAACTCACAATCGAGGACCCTACAACACACACAAACACTCATGGTACTCTTCTTAAGGCATGCAAAATGGGCATCACCACATATTGCCACACACACACACACACACACACAAACACAGACACACACACAAACATACCACTGACACAAGGTCCCTGGCAGAGGAATCCACATTTGCACCCCTAAAGCAAAGTCAAACAGGTGATTCCCATAGCCCACACAGAATCAAAAGGACAAGCAAACACCCATGATCTTTTTTCCTACAAGCACACACAATGAGATACAAACACACAATCAGACACACACACACAGTAGCTTTGCAACACATGCATCCACAATGGGCACTGCCAGAGCAAACTCACAAATGTGGTCCCACAGCACACACATACACAACAGACACACAGAAAAACCATCGTCTTTTTCTTACAGGCATCCACATAGGACCATACACAAAGACACACATCACACACACTCACACAAACCATTTACACTAGTCTGCAGCAGAGGCGTCACACTTGGCACTGCCATTGCAAACTCAAAAATAAGATCCCCACAACACACACAAACACAACAAACACACAGAAGCACCCATGGTCTTTTTCTTCTAGGTGTCCACCTAGGGCCTCACACACACACACACACACACACTAACTCACACAGGTCTACTGCAGAGGCTTCCAAAAATGACCACGCCCTAAAAAACTCAAAACCATGGTCCACACAACACACTAGTACACAACAAAGACACACAAACTTACCCTCCTTTACTTATAGGCATACACCATGGGCCTCACACAAATACACACACACACACTCACACACACAGCACTCCCACGAGATTTCTGACAGAAGCGTCTACAATTGGACCTGCTCTAGCAAACTCACAAAGGTGGTCCCCACATCACACACATACAAAAACACACACAAACACCCATGGTCTTTTCCTTACAGGCATACACATAGGGCATCACACACGCTAACACACACACACACACACACACACACACTGTATCAAAGACAGAGACATCCACTCTTGGAATCACCATAGCAAACTCAAAAACGTGGTCCGCACAACACACATGTACACAACAAAGACACAGAAACACCCACGGGTTGCTCTTACAGCACACACAATGAGTCTCACACAAACACACAGACACACAGTCAAGCAACCAACAAACACACTATATCAATGGAAGAGACATCCACACTTGACACTGCCATAGCAAAGTCACAAAGCTGGACCCCACAACACACACATACACAAACACACACAAACACCCCTGCTCTTTCTCTTATAGGCATGCACAAGGGACCACACACACACACACACAGCACTCACACACTGTGTCGGGCAGAGCTGTCCACACTTGAACACGTCCTGACACACTCACAAACCTTGTACCCAAAACAATCAGGACCACACCAAGACACAGAAATTCATGTTCGTTTGCTTATACACATACATAATGGGCCTCACAAACACACACACACACACACACACACACTTCAACACACAACACACAACTAGATCAATGGCAGAGGCATCCACACTTGGCAGTGCCATAACAAACTCACAATGGTGGTCCCCACATCACACACATAGAAACAACCACACACAAACACCCATGGTCCTTTTCTGACAGACATCCTCATAGGACCTCACACCCACACACACCCCCACATACACTCACACACAAAGAACTCACACAAGGTCCCTGGCAGGGCCATCCACACTTGGATGGACCCTACCAAACTCAAATACATGAACCCCACAGCATACACTTACAACACAAACACACACAAACACCCATGGTCTTTTTTTCACACTCATACACAATGGGCCTCACACAAACACACATACATACACTCCGACACACAGCACACACACTAGGTCCGTGGCAGAGGCACCCACACTTGGAAACGCCAAAGAAATCTCACAGCCGTGGTCCCGACACACACATACACCACACACACACACACTCACACACACAAATCCCATGATCTTTTTCTTATAGGCATACACAATGGTACGCCAAAACAGACACGCGCACACACACACACACACACACACAGAAAGGGAAACATGCCACTCACACAAGGCATCGAGGAGAGTCATCCACACCAGGCCACACTCTCAAACTCGCAAATGTGTTCCCGACACCTCAAAATCACACAAAAAACAAACACACACAGGGTTTTTCTTGCTGGCATCCTCATACTGTCACACAAACACACGCACACACCCACACTCACACACTCACACACACACACACACACTGGGTGTGCGGGACAGTCATCCACGCTTCACACTGCCAGAAAAAGTCACAAATGTGGTCACCAGAACATTCAAAAACAAAACAAACACACACAAACAACCATCACCTTTTTCTGAAAGGCATACACAATGGGCCTTGCAAAGACACACACACACACACACACACACACACAGCACTCACACAAGGTTCCCAGCAGAGGCATCCACAATTGGAACTGCCATAGCAAACACAGAAAGATGGCCAACACAACACACACACATACAACAAACACACACAAACACCCATGGTCTTTTGGTTACAGGCATTCAAATGGGCATCACACACACACAAAAACAAAAACATAGCACTCACACAAGGTATCTGGGTATGAAATCCATGCTTGGCACAGAACTTTCCATTCCCAAACATGTTCCCAACAACACAAAACTAAACAACAAATAGACAGGGTTTTTTCTTACAAATATCCACCGAGGGTCACACACAAACAAACACATTCACAAACACAGCACGCAGACTACGTCTCCGGCAGACACATCCACACATGCACCACCATAGAAACTCACAATCGAGGACCCTACAAAACACACAAACACTCATGGTACTCTTCTTAAGGCATGCAAAATGGGAATCACCACATATTGCCACACACACACACACACACACACACACACACACACACACACACAAACATACCACTGACACAAGGTCCCCGGCAGAGGTATCCATATTTGCACCCCAAAGCAAAGTCAAACAGGTGGTTCCCACAGCCCACACAGAATCAAAAAGACAAACAAACACCCATGATCTTTTTTCCTACAAGCACACACAATGAGAAACAAACACACAATCAGACACACACACACAGTAACTTTGAAACACACGCATCCACAATGGGCACTGCCAGAGCAAACTCACAAATGTGGTCCCACAGCACACACATACACAACAGACACACACAAAAACCATCGTCTTTTTCTTACAGGCATCCACATAGGACCATACACAAAGACACACATCACACACACTCACACAAACCATTTACACTAGTCTGCAGCAGAGGCGTCACACTTGGCACTGCCATTGCAAACTCAAAAATAAGATCCCCACAACACACACAAACACAACAAACACACATAAGCACCCATGGTCTTTTTCTTCTAGGTGTCCACCTAGGGCCTCACACACACACACACACACACACTAACACACACTGGTCTACTCTAGAGGTTTCCACAAATGACCACGCCCTAAAAAACTCAAAAACATGGTCCACACAACACACTAGTACACAACAAAGACACACAAACTTTCCCTCCTTTACTTATAGACATACACCATGGGCCTCAGACAAATACACACACACACACTCACACACACAGCACTCCCACGAGATTTCTGACAGAAGCGTCTACAATTGGACCTGCTCTAGCAAACTCACAAATGTGGTCCCCACATCACACACATACAGAAACACACACAAACACCCATGGTCTTTTCCTTACAGGCATCCACATAGGGCATCACACACACACACACACACACACACACACACACACACACAGAAAGGGAAACATGCCACTCACACAAGGCATCGAGTAGAGTCATCCACACCAGGCCACACTCTCAAACTCGCAAATGTGTTCCCGACACCTCAAAATCACACAAAAAACAAACACACACAGGGTTTTTCTTGCTGGCATCCTCATAGTGTCACACAAACACACGCACACACCCACACTCACACACTCAAAGACACACACACACACACACTGCGTGTGCGGGACAGTCATCCACGCTTCACACTGCTAGAAAAAGTCACAAATGTGGTCACCGGAACATTCAAAAACAAAACAAACACAGACAAACACCCATCGCCTTTTTCTGAAAGGCATACACAATGGGCCTCGCAAAGACACACACACACACACACACACACACACACAGCACTCACACAAGGTCCCCAGCAGAGGCATCCACAATTGGCACTGCCATAGCAAACTCAGAAAGATGGCCAACACAACACACACACATACAACAAACACACACAAACACCCATGGTCTTTTGGTTACAGGCATTCACAATGGGCATCACACACACACAAAAACAAAAACATAGCACTCACACAAGGTATCTGAGTATGAAATCCATGCTTGGCACAGAACTTTCCATTCCCAAACATGTTCCCAACAACACAAAACTAAACAACAAATACACAGGGTTTTTTCTTACAAATATCCACCGAGGGTCACACACAAACAAACACATTCACAAACACAGCACGCAGACTACGTCTCCGGCAGACACATCCACACATGCACCACCATACAAACTCACAATCGAGGACCCTACAACACACACAAACACTCATGGTACTGTTCTTAAGGCATGCAAAATGGGCATCACCACATATTGCCACACACACACACACACACACACAAACACAGACACACACACAAACATACCACTGACACAGGGTCCCCGGCAGAGGAATCCACATTTGCACCCCTAAAGCAAAGTCAAACAGGTGGTTCCCACAGCCCACACAGAATCAAAAGGACAAGCAAACACCCATGATCTTTTTTCCTACAAGCACACACAATGAGATACAAACACACAATCAGACACACACACACAGTAGCTTTGCAACACATGCATCCACAATGGGCACTGCCAGAGCAAACTCACAAATGTGGTCCCACAGCACACACATACACAACAGACACACAGAAAAACCATCGTCTTTTTCTTACAGGCATCCACATAGGACCATACACAAAGACACACATCACACACACTCACACAAACCATTTACACTAGTCTGCAGCAGAGGCGTCACACTTGGCACTGCCATTGCAAACTCAAAAATAAGATCCCCACAACACACACAAACACAGCAAACACACAGAAGCACCCATGGTCTTTTTCTTCTAGGTGTCCACCTAGGGCCTCACACACACAGACACACACACTAACTCACACAGGTCTACTGCAGAGGCTTCCACAAATGACCACGCCCTAAAAAACTCAAAACCATGGTCCACACAACACACTAGTACACAACAAAGACACACAAACTTACCCTCCTTTACTTATAGGCATACACCATGGGCCTCAGACAAATACACACACACACACTCACACACACAGCACTCCCACGAGATTTCTGACAGAAGCGTCTACAATTGGACCTGCTCTAGCAAACTCACAAAGGTGGTCCCCACATCACACACATACAGAAACACACACAAACACCCATGGTCTTTTCCTTACAGGCATACACATAGGGCATCACACACGCTAACACACACACACACACAATCACACACAGTATCAAAGACAGAGACATCCACTCTTGGAATCACCATAGCAAACTCAAAAACGTGGTCCGCACAACACACATGTACACAACAAAGACACAGACACACCCACGGGTTGCTCTTACAGCACACACAATGAGTCTCACACAAACACACAGACACACAGTCAAGCAACCAACAAACACACTATATCAATGGAAGAGACATCCACACTTGACACTGCCATAGCAAAGTCACAAAGCTGGACCCCACAACACACACATACACAAACACACACAAACACCCCTGCTCTTTCTCTTATAGGCATGCACAAGGGACCACACACACACACACACAGCACTCACACACTGTGTCGGGCAGAGCTGTCCACACTTGAACACGTCCTGACACACTCACAAACCTTGTACCCAAAACAATCAGGACCACACCAAGACACAGAAATTCATGTTCGTTTGCTTATACACATACATAATGGGCCTCACAAACACACACACACACACACACACACACACTTCAACACACAACACACAACTAGATCAATGGCAGAGGCATCCACACTTGGCAGTGCCATAACAAACTCACAATGGTGGTCCCCACATCACACACATAGAAACAACCACACACAAACACCCATGGTCCTTTTCTGACAGACATCCTCATAGGACCTCACACCCACACACACCCCCACATACACTCACACACAAAGAACTCACACAAGGTCCCTGGCAGGGCCATCCACACTTGGATGGACCCTACCAAACTCAAATACATGAACCCCACAGCATACACTTACAACAAAAACACACACAAACACCCATGGTCTTTTTTTCACACTCATACACAATGGGCCTCACACAAACACACATACATACACTCCGACACACAGCACACACACTAGGTCCGTGGCAGAGGCACCCACACTTGGAAACGCCAAAGAAATCTCACAGCCGTGGTCCCGACACACACATACACCACACACACACACACTCACACACACAAATCCCATGATCTTTTTCTTATAGGCATACACAATGGTACGCCAAAACAGACACGCGCACACACACACACACACACACACACACAGAAAGGGAAACATGCCACTCACACAAGGCATCGAGGAGAGTCATCCACACCAGGCCACACTCTCAAACTCGCAAATGTGTTCCCGACACCTCAAAATCACACAAAAAACAAACACACACAGGGTTTTTCTTGCTGGCATCCTCATACTGTCACACAAACACACGCACACACCCACACTCACACACTCACACACACACACACACACTGGGTGTGCGGGACAGTCATCCACGCTTCACAATGCCAGAAAAAGTCACAAATGTGGTCACCAGAACATTCAAAAACAAAACAAACACACACAAACACCCATCACCTTTTTCTGAAAGGCATACACAATGGGCCTTGCAAAGACACACACACACACACACACACACACACACACACACAGCACTCACACAAGGTTCCCAGCAGAGGCATCCACAATTGGAACTGCCATAGCAAACACAGAAAGATGGCCAACACAACACACACACATACAACAAACACACACAAACACCCATGGTCTTTTGGTTACAGGCATTCAAATGGGCATCACACAGACACAAAAACAAAAACATAGCACTCACACAAGGTATCTGGGTATGAAATCCATGCTTGGCACAGAACTTTCCATTCCCAAACATGTTCCCAACAACACAAAACTAAACAACAAATAGACAGGGTTTTTTCTTACAAATATCCACCGAGGGTCACACACAAACAAACACATTCACAAACACAGCACGCAGACTACGTCTCCGGCAGACACATCCACACATGCACCACCATAGAAACTCACAATCGAGGACCCTACAACACACACAAACACTCATGGTACTCTTCTTAAGGCATGCAAAATGGGAATCACCACATATTGCCACACACACACACACACACACACACACACACACACAAACATACCACTGACACAAGGTCCCCGGCAGAGGTATCCATATTTGCACCCCAAAGCAAAGTCAAACAGGTGGTTCCCACAGCCCACACAGAATCAAAAAGACAAACAAACACCCATGATCTTTTTTCCTACAAGCACACACAATGAGAAACAAACACACAATCAGACACACACACACAGTAACCTGGAAACACACGCATCCACAATGGGCACTGCCAGAGCAAACTCACAAATGTGGTCCCACAGCACACACATACACAACAGACACACACAAAAACCATCGTCTTTTTCTTACAGGCATCCACATAGGACCATACACAAAGACACACATCACACACACTCACACACACCATTTACACTAGTCTGCAGCAGAGGCGTCACACTTGGCACTGCCATTGCAAACTCAAAAATAAGATCCCCACAACACACACAAACACAACAAACACACATAAGCACCCATGGTCTTTTTCTTCTAGGTGTCCACCCAGGGCCTCACACACACACACACACACACACACTAACACACACTGGTCTACTCTAGAGGTTTCCACAAATGACCACGCCCTAAAAAACTCAAAAACATGGTCCACACAACACACTAGTACACAACAAAGACACACAAACTTTCCCTCCTTTACTTATAGGCATACACCATGGGCCTCAGACAAATACACACACACACACTCACACACACAGCACTCCCACGAGATTTCTGACAGAAGCGTCTACAATTGGACCTGCTCTAGCAAACTCACAAATGTGGTCCCCACATCACACACATACAGAAACACACACAAACACCCATGGTCTTTTCCTTACAGGCATCCACATAGGGCATCACACACACACACACACACACACACACACACACAGAAAGGGAAACATGCCACTCACACAAGGCATCGAGTAGAGTCATCCACACCAGGCCACACTCTCAAACTCGCAAATGTGTTCCCGACACCTCAAAATCACACAAAAAACAAACACACACAGGGTTTTTCTTGCTGGCATCCTCATAGTGTCACACAAACACACGCACACACCCACACTCACACACTCAAAGACACACACACACACACACTGCGTGTGCGGGACAGTCATCCACGCTTCACACTGCTAGAAAAAGTCACAAATGTGGTCACCGGAACATTCAAAAACAAAACAAACACACACAAACACCCATCGCCTTTTTCTGAAAGGCATACACAATGGGCCTCGCAAAGACACACACACACACACACACACACACACAGCACTCACACAAGGTCCCCAGCAGAGGCATCCACAATTGGCACTGCCATAGCAAACTCAGAAAGATGGCCAACACAACACACACACATACAACAAACACACACAAACACCCATGGTCTTTTGGTTACAGGCATTCACAATGGGCATCACACACACACAAAAACAAAAACATAGCACTCACACAAGGTATCTGAGTATGAAATCCATGCTTGGCACAGAACTTTCCATTCCCAAACATGTTCCCAACAACACAAAACTAAACAACAAATACACAGGGTTTTTTCTTACAAATATCCACCGAGGGTCACACACAAACAAACACATTCACAAACACAGCACGCAGACTACGTCTCCGGCAGACACATCCACACATGCACCACCATACAAACTCACAATCGAGGACCCTACAACACACACAAACACTCATGGTACTGTTCTTAAGGCATGCAAAATGGGCATCACCACATATTGCCACACACACACACACACACACACAAACACAGACACACACACAAACATACCACTGACACAAGGTCCCTGGCAGAGGAATCCACATTTGCACCCCTAAAGCAAAGTCAAACAGGTGGTTCCCACAGCCCACACAGAATCAAAAGGACAAGCAAACACCCATGATCTTTTTTCCTACAAGCACACACAATGAGATACAAACACACAATCAGACACACACACACAGTAGCTTTGCAACACATGCATCCACAATGGGCACTGCCAGAGCAAACTCACAAATGTGGTCCCACAGCACACACATACACAACAGACACACACAAAAACCATCGTCTTTTTCTTACAGGCATCCACATAGGACCATACACAAAGACACACATCACACACACTCACACAAACCATTTACACTAGTCTGCAGCAGAGGCGTCACACTTGGCACTGCCATTGCAAACTCAAAAATAAGATCCCCACAACACACACAAACACAACAAACACACAGAAGCACCCATGGTCTTTTTCTTCTAGGTGTCCACCTAGGGCCTCACACACACACACACACACACTAACTCACACAGGTCTACTGCAGAGGCTTCCACAAATGACCACGCCCTAAAAAACTCAAAACCATGGTCCACACAACACACTAGTACACAACAAAGACACACAAACTTACCCTCCTTTACTTATAGGCATACACCATGGGCCTCAGACAAATACACACACACACACTCACACACACAGCACTCCCACGAGATTTCTGACAGAAGCGTCTACAATTGGACCTGCTCTAGCAAACTCACAAAGGTGGTCCCCACATCACACACATACAGAAACACACACAAACACCCATGGTCTTTTCCTTACAGGCATCCACATAGGGCATCACACACACACACACACACACACACAGACACACACACACTATATCAAAGACAGAGACATCCACTCTTGGAATCGCCATAGCAAACTCAAAAACTTGGTCCGCACAACACACATGTACACAACAAAGACACAGAAACACCCACGGGTTGATGTTACAGCACACACAATGAGTCTCACACAAACACACAGACACACAGTCAAGCAACCAACAAACACACTATATCAATGGAAGAGACATCCACACTTGACACTGCCATAGCAAAGTCACAAAGCTGGACCCCACAACACACACATACACAAACACACACAAACACCCCTGCTCTTTCTCTTATAGGCATGCACAAGGGACCACACACACACACACACAGCACTCACACACTGTGTCGGGCAGAGCTGTCCACACTTGAACACGTCCTGACACACTCACAAACCTTGTACCCAAAACAATCAGGACCACACCAAGACACAGAAATTCACTTTCGTTTCTTATACACGTACATAATGGGCCTCACAAACACACACACACACACACACACACACACTTCAACACACAACACACAACTAGATCAATGGCAGAGGCATCCACACTTGGCAGTGCCATAACAAACTCACAATGGTGGTCCCCACATCACACACATAGAAACAACCACACACAAACACCCATGGTCCTTTTCTGACAGACATCCACATAGGACCTCACACCCACACACACCCCCACATACACTCACACACAAAGAACTCACACAAGGTCCCTGGCAGGGCCATCCACACTTGGATGGACCCTACCAAACTCAAATACATGAACCCCACAGCATACACTTACAACACAAACACACACAAACACCCATGGTCTTTTTTTCACACTCATACACAATGGGCCTCACACAAACACACACACATACACTCCGACACACAGCACACACACTAGGTCCGTGGCAGAGGCACCCACACTTGGAAACGCCTTAGTAATCTCACAGCCGTGGTCCCAACACACACATACACCACACACACACACACACACACAAATCCCATGATCTTTATCTTATAGGCATACACAATGGTACGCCAAAACAGACACGTGTGCACACACACACACACACACACACACACACAGAAAGGGAAACATGCCACTCACACAAGGCATCGAGGAGAGTCATCCACACCAGGCCACACTCTCAAACTCGCAAATGTGTTCCCGACACCTCAAAATCACACAAAAAACAAACACACACAGGGTTTTTCTTGCTGGCATCCTCATAGTGTCACACAAACACATGCACACACTCACACACTCACAGACACACACACACACACACACTGGGTGTGCGGGACAGTCATCCACGCTTCACACTGCCAGAAAAAGTCACAAATGTGGTCACCGGAACATTAAAAAAAAAAACAAACACAGACAAACACCCATCGCCATTTTCTGAAAGGCATACACAATGGGCCTCGCAAAGACACACACACACACACACACACACACACACAGCACTCACACAAGGTCCCCAGCAGAGGCATCCACAATTGGCACTGCCAGAGCAAACTCAGAAAGATGGCCAACACAACACACACACATACAACAAAAACACACAAACACCCATGGTCTTTTGGTTACAGGCATACACAATGGGCATCACACAGACACACAAAAACAAAAACAGCACTCTAACAAGGTATCTGGGTATGAAATCCATGCTTGGCACAGAACTTTCCATTCCCAAACATGTTCCCAACAACACAAAACTAAACAACAAATACACAGGGATTTTTCTTACAAATATCCACCAAGGGTCACACACAAACAAACACATTCACAAACACAGCACGCAGACTACGTCTCCGGCAGACACATCCACACATGCACCACCATACAAACTCACAATCGAGGACCCTACAACACACACAAACACTCATGGTACTCTTCTTAAGGCATGCAAAATGGGCATCACCACATATTGCCAGACACACACACACACACACACACACACACACACACACACTGGGTGTGCGGGACAGTCATCAACGCTTCACACTGCCAGAAAAAGTCACAAATGTGGTCACCAGATCATTTAAAATCAAAAGAAACACACACAAACTCCCATCGCCTTTTTCTGAAAGGCATACTCAATGGGCCTCGCAAAGACACACACACACACACACACACACACACAGCACTCACACAAGGTCCCCAGCAGAGGCATCCACAATTGGCACTGCCAGAGCAAACTCAGAAAGATGGTCAACACAACACACACACATACAACAAACACACACAAACACCCATGGTCTTTTGGTTACAGGCATTCACAATGGGCATCACACAGACACAAAACCAAAAACATAGCACTCACACAAGGTATCTGGGTATGAAGTCCATGCTTGGCACAGAACTTTCCATTCCCAAACATGTTCCCAACAACACAAAACTAAACAACAAATACACAGGGTTTTTTCTTACAAATATCCACCGAGGGTCACACACAAACAAACACATTCACCAACACAGCACGCAGACTACGTCTCCGGCAGACACATCCACACATGCACCACCATACAAACTCACAATCGATTACCCTACAACACACACAAACACTCATGGTACTCTTCTTAAGGCATGCAAAATGGGCATCACCACATATTGCCACACACACACACACACACACACACACACACACACAAACATAGCACTGACACAAGGTCGCCGGCAGAGGAATCCACATTTGCACCCCTAAAGCAAAGTCAAACAGGTGGTTCCCACAGCCCACACAGAATCAAAACGACAAACAAACACCCATGATCTTTTTTCCTACAAGCACACACAATGAGATACAAACACACAATCAGACACACACACACAGTAGCTTTGCAACACATGCATCCACAATGGGCACTGCCAGAGCAAACTCACAAATGTGGTCCCACAGCACACACATACACAACAGACACACACAAAAACCACCGTGTTTTTCTTACAGGCATCCACATAGGACCATACACAAAGACACACATCACACACACTCACACAAACCATTTACACTAGTCTGCAGCAGAGGCGTCACACTTGGCACTGCCATTGCAAACTCAAAAATAAGATCCCCACAACACACACAAACACAACAAACAC
>NC_142163.1:6547500-6605000 GCF_024610735.1 Ursus americanus | reverse complement strand
CAAACACCCATCGCCATTTTCTGAAAGGCATACACAATGGGCCTCGCAAAGACACACACACACACAAACACACACACACACACACACAGCACTCACACAAGGTCCCCAGCAGAGGCATCCACAATTGGCACTGCCAGAGC
Source organism: Ursus americanus (assembly GCF_024610735.1). Lineage (NCBI taxonomy): Eukaryota > Metazoa > Chordata > Mammalia > Carnivora > Ursidae > Ursus > Ursus americanus. The sequence continues at coordinate 6,604,860 of NC_142163.1, read as the reverse complement.
AAACTCAGAAAGATGGCCAACACAACACACACACATACAACAAACACACACAAACACCCATGGTCTTTTGGTTACAGGCATACACAATGGGCATCACACAGACACACAAAAACAAAAACAGCACTCACACAAGGTATCTGGGTATGAAATCCATGCTTGGCACAGAACTTTCCATTCCCAAACATGTTCCCAACAACACAAAACTAAACAACAAATACACAGGGATTTTTCTTACAAATATCCACCGAGGGTCACACACAAACAAACACATTCACAAACACAGCACGCAGACTACGTCTCCGGCAGACACATCCACACATGCACCACCATACAAACTCACAATCGAGGACCCTACAACACACACAAACACTCATGGTACTCTTCTTAAGGCATGCAAAATGGGCATTACCACATATTGCCAGACACACACACACACACACACACACACACACACACTGGGTGTGCGGGACAGTCATCCAAGCTTCACACTGCCAGAAAAAGTCACAAATGTGGTCACCAGATCATTCAAAATCAAAAGAAACACACACAAACTCCCATCGCCTTTTTCTGAAAGGCATACTCAATGGGCCTCGCAAAGACACACACACACACACACACACACACAGCACTCACACAAGGTCCCCAGCAGAGGCATCCACAATTGGCACTGCCAGAGCAAACTCAGAAAGATGGTCAACACAACACACACACATACAACAAACACACACAAACACCCATGGTCTTTTGGTTACAGGCATTCACAATGGGCATCACACAGACACAAAACCAAAAACATAGCACTCACACAAGGTATCTGGGTATGAAATCCATGCTTGGCACAGAACTTTCCATTCCCAAACATGTTCCCAACAACACAAAACTAAACAACAAATACACAGGGTTTTTTCTTACAAATATCCACCGAGGGTCACACACAAACAAACACATTCACAAACACAGCACGCAGACTACGTCTCCGGCAGACACATCCACACATGCACCACCATACAAACTCACAATCGATTACCCTACAACACACACAAACACTCATGGTACTCTTCTTAAGGCATGCAAAATGGGCATCACCATATATTGCCACACACACACACACACACACACACACACACAAACATAGCACTGACACAAGGTCGCCGGCAGAGGAATCCACATTTGCACCCCTAAAGCAAAGTCAAACAGGTGGTTCCCACAGCCCACACAGAATCAAAACGACAAACAAACACCCATGATCTTTTTTCCTACAAGCACACACAATGAGATACAAACACACAATCAGACACACACACACAGTAGCTTTGCAACACATGCATCCACAATGGGCACTGCCAGAGCAAACTCACAAATGTGGTCCCACAGCACACACATACACAACAGACACACACAAAAACCACCGTGTGTTTCTTACAGGCATCCACATAGGACCATACACAAAGACACACATCACACACACTCACACAAACCATTTACACTAGTCTGCAGCAGAGGCGTCACACTTGGCACTGCCATTGCAAACTCAAAAATAAGATCCCCACAACACACACAAACACAACAAACACACAGAAGCACCCATGGTCTTTTACTTCTAGGTGTCCACCTACGGCCTCACACACACACACACACACACACACGCACAGACACACACACACTAACTCACACAGGTCTACTGCAGAGGCTTCCACAAATGACCACGCCCAAAAAACTCAAAAACATGGTCCACACAACACACTAGTACACAACAAAGACACACAAACGTACCCTCCTTTACTTATAGGCATACACCATGGGCCTCACACAAATACACACACACACACTCACACACACAGCACTCCCACGTGATTTCCGACAGAAGCGTCTACAATTGGACCCGCTCTAGCAAACTCACAAAGGTGGTCCCCACATCACACACATACAGAAACACACACAAACACCCATGGTCTTTTCCTTAGAGGCATCCACATAGGGCATCACACACACACACACACACACACACACACACACTATATCAAAGACAGAGACAACCACTCTTGGAATCACCATAGCAAACTCAAAAACGTGGTCCGCACAACACACATGTACACAACAAAGACACAGAAACACCCACGGGTTGATCTTACAGCACACAAAATGAGTCTCACACAAACACACAGACACACAGTCAAGCAACCAACAAACACACTATATCAATGGAAGAGACATCCACACTTGACAGTGCCATAGCAAAGACACAAAGCTGGACCCCACAACACACACATACACATACACACACAAACACCCCTGCTCTTTCTCTTATACGCATGCACAAGGGACCACACACACACACACACACACAGCACTCACACACTGTGTCGGGCAGAGCTGTCCACACTTGAACACGTCCTGACACACTCACAAACCTCGTACCCACAACAATCAGGACAACACCAAGACACAGAAATTCATGTTCGTTTGCTTATACACATACACAACGGGCCTCACAAACACACACACACACACACACTTCAACACACAACACACGACTAGATCAATGGCAGAGGCATCCACATTTGGCAGTGCCATAAAAAACTCACAATGGTGGTCCCCACATCACACACATAGAAACAACCACACACAAACACCCATGGTCCTTTTCTGACAGACATCCACATAGGACCTCACACCCACACACACCCCCACATACACTGACAGACAAAGAACTCACACAAGGTCCCTGGCAGGGCCATCCACACTTGGATGGACCCTACCAAACTCAAATACATCAACCCCACAGCATACACTTACAACACAAACACACACAAACACCCATGGTCTTTTTTTCACACTCATACACAATGGGCCTCACACAAACACACACACATACACTCCGACACACAGCACACACACTAGGTCCGTGGCAGAGGCACCCACACTTGGAAACGCCATAAATCTCACAGCCGTGGTCCCGACACACACATACACCACACACACACACACACACACACACACACACACAAATCCCATGATCTTTTTCTTATAGGCATACACAATGGTACGCCAAAACAGACACGCGCACACACACACACACACACATACACACACACAGAAAGGGAAACATGCCACTCACACAAGGCATCGAGGAGAGTCATCCACACCAGGCCACACTCTCAAACTCGCAAATGTGCTCCCGACACCTCAAAATCACACAAAAAACACACACCCACAGGGTTTTTCTTGCTGGCATCCTCATAGTGTCACACAAACACACGCACACACCCACACTCACACACTCACCCACACACACACACACACTGGGTGTGCGGGACAGTCATCTACGCTTCACACTGCCAGAAAAAGTCACAAATGTGGTCACCAGAACATTCAAAAACAAAACAAACACACACAAACACCCATCGCCTTTTTCTGAAAGGCATACACAATGGGCCTCGCAAAGACACACACACACACACACACACTCACTCACACAAACCATTTACACTACTCTGCAGCAGAGGAGTCACATTGGCACTGCCATTGCAAACACAAAAATAAGATCCCCACAACCCATACAAACACAACAAACACACATAAGCACCCATGGTCTTTTTCTTCTAGGTGTCCATCTAGGGCCTCACACACACACACACACACACACACACACACACAGACACACTAACTCAAACAGGTCTACTGCAGAGGCTTCCACAATGACCACACCCTAAAAAACTCAAAAACATGGTCCACACAACACACTAGTACACAACAAAGACACACAATCTTACCCTCATTTACTTATAGGCATACACCATGTTCCTCACACAAATACACACACACACACACACTCACACACACAGCACTCCCACGAGATTTCTGACAGAAGCGTCTACAATTGGACCTGCTCTAGCAAACTCACAAAGGTGGTCCCCACATCACACACCTACAGAAACACACACAAACACCCATGGTCTTTTCCTTACAGGCATCCACATAGGGCATCACACACACACACACACACACACACACACACACACACTATATCAAAGACAGAGACATCCACTCTTGGAATCGCCATAGCAAACTCAAAAACGTGGTCCGCACAACACACATGTACACAACAAAGACACAGAAACACCCACGGGTTGCTCTTACAGCACACACAATGAGTCTCACACAAACACACAGACACACAGTCAAGCAACCAACAAACACACTATATCAATGGAAGAGACATCCACACTTGACACTGCCATAGCAAAGTCACAAAGCTGTACCCCACAACACACACATACACAAACACACACAAACACCCCTGCTCTTTCTCTTATAGGCATGCACAAGGGACCACACACACACACACACATACACACACACACAGCACTCACACACTGTGTCGGGCAGAGCTGTCCACACTTGAACACGTCCTGACACACTCACAAACCTCGTACCCACAACAATCAGGACCACACCAAGACACAGAAATTCATGTTCGTTTGCTTATACACATACACAACGGGCCTCACAAACACACACACACACACACACTTCAACACACAACACACGACTAGATCAATGGCAGAGGCATCCACACTTGGCAGTGCCATAACAAACTCACAATGGTGGTCAACACATCACACACATAGAAACAACCACACACAAACACCCATGGTCCTTTTCTGACAGACATCCACATAGGACCTCACACCCACACACACCCCCACATACACTCACACACAAAGAACTCACACAAGGTCCCTGGCAGGGCCATCCACACTTGGATGGACCCTACCAAACTCAAATACATGAACCCCACAGCATACACTTACAACACAAACACACACAAACACCCATGGTCTTTTTTTCACACTCATACACAATGCGCCTCACACAAACACACACACATACACTCCGACACACAGCACACACACTAGGTCCGTGGCAGAGGCACCCACACTTGGAAACGCCATAAATCTCACAGCCGTGGTCCCGACACACACATACACCACACACACACACACACACAAATCCCATGATCTTTTTCTTATAGGCATACACAATGGTACGCCAAAACAGACACGCGCATACACACACACACATACACACACACACAGAAAGGGAAACATGCCACTCACACAAGGCATCGAGGAGAGTCATCCACACCAGGCCACACTCTCAAACTCGCAAATGTGTTCCCGACACCACAAAATCACACAAAAAACACACACCCACAGGGTTTTTCTTGCTGGCATCCTCATAGTGTCACACAAACACACGCACACACCCACACTCACACACTCACCCACACACACACACACACTGGGTGTGCGGGACAGTCATCTACGCTTCACACTGCCAGAAAAAGTCACAAATGTGGTCACCAGAACATTCAAAAACAAAACAAACACACACAAACACCCATCGCCTTTTTCTGAAAGGCCTACACAATGGGCCTCGCAAAGACACACACACACACACACACACACTCACACAAACCATTTACACTACTCTGCAGCAGAGGAGTCACATTGGCACTGCCATTGCAAACTCAAAAATAAGATCCCCAGAACCCATACAAACACAACAAACACACATAAGCACCCATGGTCTTTTTCTTCTAGGTGTCCATCTAGGGCCTCACACACACACACACACACACACACACACACAGACACACTAACTCAAACAGGTCTACTGCAGAGGCTTCCACAAATGACCACGCCCTAAAAAACTCAAAAACATGGTCCACACAACACACTAGTACACAACAAAGACACACAATCTTACCCTCATTTACTTATAGGCATACACCATGTTCCTCACACAAATACACACACACACACACTCACACACACAGCACTCCCACGAGATTTCTGACAGAAGCGTCTACAATTGGACCTGCTCTAGCAAACTCACAAAGGTGGTCCCCACATCACACACATACAGAAACACACACAAACACCCATGGTCTTTTCCTTACAGGCATCCACATAGGTCATCACACACGCACACACACACACACACACACACACACACACTATATCAAAGACAGAGACATCCACTCTTGGAATCGCCATAGCAAACTCAAAAACGTGGTCCGCACAACACACATGTACACAACAAAGACACAGAAACACCCACGGGTTGCTCTTAGAGCACACACAATGAGTCTCACACAAACACACAGACACACAGTCAAGCAACCAACAAACACACTATATCAATGGAAGAGACATCCACACTTGACACTGCCATAGCAAAGTCACAAAGCTGGACCCCACAACACACACATACACAAACACACACAAACACCCCTGCTCTTTCTCTTATAGGCATGCACAAGGGACCACACACACACACACACACACACACACACAGCACGCACACACTGTGTCGGGCAGAGCTGTCCACACTTGAACACGTCCTGACACACTCACAAACCTCGTACCCACAACAATCAGGACAACACCAAGACACAGAAATTCATGTTCGTTTGCTTATACACATACACAACGGGCCTCACAAACACACACACACACACACTTCAACACACAACACCCAACTAGATCAATGGCAGAGGCATCCACACTTGGCAGTGCCATAACAAACTCACAATGGTGGTCCCCACATCACACACATAGAAACAACCACACACAAACACCCATGGTCCTTTTCTGACAGACATCCACATAGGACCTCACACCCACACACACCCCCACATACACTCACACACAAAGAACTCACACAAGGTCCCTGGCAGGGCCATCCACACTTGGATGGACCCTACCAAACTCAAATACATGAACCCCACAGCATACACTTACAACACAAACACACACAAACACCCATGGTCTTTTTTTCACACTCATACACAATGGGCCTCACACAAACACACACACATACACTCCGACACACAGCACACACACTAGGTCCGTGGCAGAGGCACCCACACTTGGAAACGCCATAGAAATCTCACAGCCGTGGTCCCGACACACACATACACCACACACACACACACACACACAAATCCCATGATCTTTTTCTTATAGGCATACACAATGGTACGCAAAAACAAACACGCGCACACACACACAAACACACACACACACACACAGAAAGGGAAACATGCCACTCACACAAGGCATCGAGGAGAGTCATCCACACCAGGCCACACTCTCAAACTCGCAAATGTGTTCCCGACACCTCAAAATCACACAAAAAACTAACACACACAGGGTTTTTCTTGCTGGCATCCTCATAGTGTCACACAAACACACGCACACACCCACACTCACACACTCACACACACACACACACACACTGGGTGTGCGGGACAGTCATCCACGCTTCACACTGCCAGAAAAAGTCACAAATGTGGTCACCAGAACATTCAAAAACAAAACAAACACACACAAACAACCATCGCCGTTTTCTGAATGGCATACACAATGGGCCTCGCAAAGACACACACACACACACACACACACAGCACTCACACAAGGTCCCAAGCGGAGGAATCCACAATTGGCACTGCCATAGCAAACTCAGAAAGATGGTCAACACAACACACACACATACAACAAACACACACAAACACCCATGGTCTTTTGGTTACAGGCATTCACAATGGGCATCACACACACACAAAAAGAAAAACATAGCACTTGCACAAGGTATCTGGGTATGAAATCCATGCTCGGCACAGAACTTTCCATTCCCAAACATGTTCCCAACAACACAAAACTAAACAACAAATACACAGGGTTTTTTCTTACAAATATCCACCGAGGGTCACACACAAACAAACACATTCACAAACACAGCACGCAGACTACGTCTCCGGCAGACACATCCACACATGCACCACCATACAAACTCACAATCGAGGACCCTACAACACACACAAAAACTCATGGTACTCTTCTTAAGGCGTGCAAAATGGGCATCACCACATATTGCCACACACACACACACACACACACACACAAACATACCACTGACACAAGGTCCCCGGCAGAAGAATCCACATTTGCACCCCTAAAGCAAAGTCAAACAGGTGGTTCCCACAGCCCACACAGAATCAAAAAGACAAACAAACACCCATGATCTTTTTTCCTACAAGCACACACAATGAGATACAAACACACAATCAGACACACACACACAGTAGCTTTGCAACACACGCATCCACAATGGGCACTGCCAGAGCAAACTCACAAATGTGGTCCCACAGCACACACATACACAACAGACACACACAAAAACCATCGTCTTTTTCTTACAGGCATCCACATAGGACCATACACAAAGACACACATCACACACACTCACACAAACCATATACACTAGTCTGCAGCAGAGGCGTCACACTTGGCACTGCCATTGCAAACTCAAAAATAAGATCCCCACAACACACACAAACACAACAAACACACATAAGCACCCATGGTCTTTTTCTTCTAGGTGTCCACCTAGGGCCTCACCCACCCACCCCCCCCCACACACACACAGACACACTAACTCACACAGGTCTATTGCAGAGGCTTCCACAAATGACCACACCCTAAAAAACTCAAAAACATGGTCCAGACAACACACTAGTACACAACAAAGACACACAAACTTACCCTCCTTTACTTAGAGGCATACACCATGGGCCTCACACAAATACACACACACACACTCACACACACAGCACTCCCACGAGATTTCTGACAGAAGCGTCTACAATTGGACCCGCTCTAGCAAACTCACAAAGGTGGTCCCCACATCACACACATATAGAAACACAAACAAACACCCATGGTCTTTTCCTTACAGGCATCCACATAGGGCATCACACACACACACACACACACACACACACACACTATATCAAAGACAGAGACATCCACGCTTGGAATCGCCATAGAAAACTCAAAAATGTGGTCCGCACAACACACATGTACACAACAAAGACACAGAAACACCCACGGGTTGATCTTACAGCACACAAAATGAGTCTCACACAAACACACAGACACACAGTCAAGCAACCAACAAACACACTATATCAATGGAAGAGACATCCACACTTGACACTGCCATAGCAAAGTCACAAAGCTGGACCCCACAACACACACATACGCAAACACACACAAACACCCCTGCTCTTTCTCTTATAGGCATGCACAAGGGACCACACACACACACACACACACAGCACTCACACACTGTGTCGGGCAGAGCTGTCCACACTTGAACACGTCCTGACACACTCACAAACCTCGTACCCACAACAATCAGGACCACACCAAGACACAGAAATTCATGTTCGTTTGCTTATACACATACACAACGGGCCTCACAAACACACACACACACTTCAACACACAACACACAACTAGGTCAATGGCAGAGGCATCCACACTTGGCAGTGCCATAACAAACTCACAATGGTGGTCCCCACATCACACACATAGAAACAACCACACGCAAACACCCATGGTCCTTTTCTGACAGACATCCACATAGGACCTCACACCCACACACACCCCCACATACACTCACACACAAAGAACTCACACAAGGTCCCTGGCAGGGCCATCCACACTTGGATGGACCCTACCAAACTCAAATACATCAACCCCACAGCATACACTTACAACACAAACACACACAAACACCCATGGTCTTTTTTTCACACTCATACACAATGGGCCTCACACAAACACACACACATACACTCCGACACACAGCACACACACTAGGTCCGTGGCAGAGGCACCCACACTTGGAAACGCCATAGAAATCTCACAGACGTGGTCCCGAAACACACATACACCACACACACACACACACACACAAATCCCATGATCTTTTTCTTATAGGCATACACAATGGTACGCCAAAACAGACACGCGCGCACACACACACACACACACACACACAGAAAGGGAAACATGCCACTCACACAAGGCATCGAGGAGAGTCATCCACACCAGGCCACACTCTCAAACTCGCAAATGTGTTCCCGACACCTCAAAATCACACAAAAAACAAACACACACAGGGTTTTTCTTGCTGGCATCCTCATAGTGTCACACAAACACACGCACACACCCACACTCACACACTCACACACACACACACACACTGGGTGTGCGGGACAGTCATCCACGCTTCACACTGCCAGAAAAAGTCACAAATGTGGTCACCAGAACATTCAAAAACAAAACAAACACACACAAACACCCATCGCCGTTTTCTGAAAGGCATACACAATGGGCCTCGCAAAGACACACACACACACACACACACACACACACAACTCACACAAGGTCCCCAGCAGAGGCATGCACAATTGGCACTGCCATAGCAAACTCAGAAAGATGGCCAACACAACACACACACATACAACAAACACACACAAACACCCATGGTCTTTTGGTTACAGGCATTCACAATGGGCATCACACAGACACAAAAACAAAAACATACACTCACACAAGGTATCTGGGTAGGAAATCCATGCTTGGCACATAACTTTCCATTCCCAAACATGTTCCCAACAACACAAAACTAAACAACAAATACACAGGGTTTTTTCTTACAAATATCCACCGAGGGTCACACACAAACAAACACATTCACAAACACAGCACGCAGACTACGTCTCCGGCAGACACATCCACACATGCACCACCATACAAACTCACAATCGAGGACCCTACAACACACACAAACACTCATGGTACTCTTCTTAAGGCATGCAAAATGGGCATCACCACATATTGCCACACACACACACACACACACACAGACACACACACAAACATACCACTGACACAAGGCCCCGGCAGAGGAATCCACATTTGCACCCCTAAAGCAAAGTCAAACAGGTGGTTCCCACAGCCCACACAGAATCAAAAAGACAAACAAACACCCATGATCTTTTTTCCTACAAGCACACACAATGAGATACAAACACACAATCAGACACACACACACAGTACCTTTGCAACACATGCATCCACAATGGGCACTGCCAGAGCAAACTCACAAATGTGGTCTCACAGCACACACATACACAACATACACACACAAAAACCATCGTCTTTTTCTTACAGGCATCCACATAGGCCCATACACAAAGACACACATCACACACACTCACCTAAACCATTTACACCAGTCTGCAGCAGAGGCGTCACACTTGGCACTGCCATTGCAAACTCAAAAATAAGATCCCCACAACACACACAAACACAAGAAACACACATAAGCACCCATGGTCTTTTTCTTCTAGGTGTCCACCTAGGGCCTCACACACACACACACACACACTAACTCACACAGGTCTACTGCAGAGGCTTCCACAAATGACCACGCCCTAAAAAACTCAAAACCGTGGTCCACACAACACACTAGTACACAACAAAGACACACAAACTTACCCTCCTTTACTTATAGGCATACACCATGGGCCTCACACAAATACACACACACACACTCACACACACAGCACTCCCACGAGATTTCTGACAGAAGCGTCTACAATTGGACCCGCTCTAGCAAACTCACAAAGGTGGTCCCCACATCACACACATACAGAAACACACACAAACACCCATGGTCTTTTCCTTAGAGGCATCCACATAGGGCATCACACACACACACACACACACACACACACACACACTATATCAAAGACAGAGACAACCACTCTTGGAATCACCATAGCAAACTCAAAAACGTGGTCCGCACAACACACATGTACACAACAAAGACACAGAAACACCCACGGGTTGATCTTACAGCACACAAAATGAGTCTCACACAAACACACAGACACACAGTCAAGCAACCAACAAACACACTATATCAATGGAAGAGACATCCACACTTGACACTGCCATAGCAAAGTCACAAAGCTGGACCCCACAAAACACACATACACAAACACACACAAACACCCCTGCTCTTTCTCTTATAGGCATGCACAAGGGACCACACACACACACACACACACAGCACTCACACACTGTGTCGGGCAGAGCTGTCCACACTTGAACACGTCCTGACACACTCACAAACCTCGTACCCACAACAATCAGGACCACACCAAGACACAGAAATTAATGTTCGTTTGCTTATACACATACACAACGGGCCTCACAAACACACACACACACACACTTCAACACACAACACACAACTAGATCAATGGCAGAGGCATCCACACTTGGCAGTGCCATAACAAACTCACAATGGTGGTCCCCACATCACACACATAGAAACAACCACACACAAACACCCATGGTCCTTTTCTGACAGACATCCACATAGGACCTCACACCCACACACACCCCCACATACACTGACAGAAAAAGAACTCACAAAAGGTCCCTGGCAGGGTCATCCACACTTGGATGGACCCTACCAAACTCAAATACATCAACCCCACAGCATACACTTACAACACAAACACACACAAACACCCATGGTCTTTTTTTCACACTCATACACAATGGGCCTCACACAAACACACACACATACACTCCGACACACAGCACACACACTAGGTCCGTGGCAGAGGCACCCACAGTTGGAAACTCCATAGAAATCTCACAGCCGTGGTCCCGACACACACATACACCACACACACACACACACACACAAATCCCATGATCTTTTTCTTATAAGCATACACAATGGTACGCCAAAACAGACACGCGTGCAAACACACACACACACACACACACACACAGAAAGGGAAACATGCCACTCACACAAGGCATCGAGGAGAGTCATCCACACCAGGCCACACTCTCAAACTCGCAAATGTGTTCCCGACACCTCAAAATCACACAAAAAACAAACACACACAGGGTTTTTCTTGCTGGCATCCTCATAGTGTCACACAAACACATGCACACACGCACACTCACACACTCACAGACACACACACACACACACACACTGGGTGTGCGGGACAGTCATCCACGCTTCACACTGCCAGAAAAAGTCACAAATGTGGTCACTGGAACATTCAAAAAAAAACCAAACACAGACAAACACCCATCGCCATTTTCTGAAAGGCATACACAATGGGCCTCGCAAAGACACACACACACACACACACACACACACACACACACACAGCACTCACACAAGGTCCCCAGCAGAGGCATCCACAATTGGCACTGCCAGAGCAAACTCAGAAAGATGGCCAACACAACACACACACATACAACAAACACACACAAACACCCATGGTCTTTTGGTTACAGGCATACACAATGGGCATCACACAGACACACAAAAACAAAAACAGCACTCACACAAGGTATCTGGGTATGAAATCCATGCTTGGCACAGAACTTTCCATTCCCAAACATGTTCCCAACAACACAAAACTAAACAACAAATACACAGGGATTTTTCTTACAAATATCCACCGAGGGTCACACACAAACAAACACATTCACAAACACAGCACGCAGACTACGTCTCCGGCAGACACATCCACACATGCACCACCATACAAACTCACAATCGAGGACCCTACAACACACACAAACACTCATGGTACTCTTCTTAAGGCATGCAAAATGGGCATTACCACATATTGCCAGACACACACACACACACACACACACACACACACACACTGGGTGTGCGGGACAGTCATCCAAGCTTCACACTGCCAGAAAAAGTCACAAATGTGGTCACCAGATCATTCAAAATCAAAAGAAACACACACAAACTCCCATCGCCTTTTTCTGAAAGGCATACTCAATGGGCCTCGCAAAGACACACACACACACACACACACACACAGCACTCACACAAGGTCCCCAGCAGAGGCATCCACAATTGGCACTGCCAGAGCAAACTCAGAAAGATGGTCAACACAACACACACACATACAACAAACACACACAAACACCCATGGTCTTTTGGTTACAGGCATTCACAATGGGCATCACACAGACACAAAACCAAAAACATAGCACTCACACAAGGTATCTGGGTATGAAATCCATGCTTGGCACAGAACTTTCCATTCCCAAACATGTTCCCAACAACACAAAACTAAACAACAAATACACAGGGTTTTTTCTTACAAATATCCACCGAGGGTCACACACAAACAAACACATTCACCAACACAGCACGCAGACTACGTCTCCGGCAGACACATCCACACATGCACCACCATACAAACTCACAATCGAGGACCCTACAACACACACAAACACTCATGGTACTCTTCTTAAGGCATGCAAAATGGGCATCACCATATATTGCCACACACACACACACACACACACACACACACACAAACATAGCACTGACACAAGGTCGCCGGCAGAGGAATCCACATTTGCACCCCTAAAGCAAAGTCAAACAGGTGGTTCCCACAGCCCACACAGAATCAAAACGACAAACAAACACCCATGATCTTTTTTCCTACAAGCACACACAATGAGATACAAACACACAATCAGACACACACACACAGTAGCTTTGCAACACATGCATCCACAATGGGCACTGCCAGAGCAAACTCACAAATGTGGTCCCACAGCACACACATACACAACAGACACACACAAAAACCACCGTGTTTTTCTTACAGGCATCCACATAGGACCATACACAAAGACACACATCACACACACTCACACAAACCATTTACACTAGTCTGCAGCAGAGGCGTCACACTTGGCACTGCCATTGCAAACTCAAAAATAAGATCCCCACAACACACACAAACACAACAAACACACATAAGCACCCATGGTCTTTTTCTTCTAGGTGTCCACCTACGGCCTCACACACACACACACACACACACACGCACAGACACACACACACTAACTCACACAGGTCTACTGCAGAGGCTTCCACAAATGACCACGCCCAAAAAACTCAAAAACATGGTCCACACAACACACTAGTACACAACAAAGACACACAAACGTACCCTCCTTTACTTATAGGCATACACCATGGGCCTCACACAAATACACACACACACACTCACACACACAGCACTCCCACGTGATTTCCGACAGAAGCGTCTACAATTGGACCCGCTCTAGCAAACTCACAAAGGTGGTCCCCACATCACACACATACAGAAACACACACAAACACCCATGGTCTTTTCCTTAGAGGCATCCACATAGGGCATCACACACACACACACACACACACACACACACACACTATATCAAAGACAGAGACAACCACTCTTGGAATCACCATAGCAAACTCAAAAACGTGGTCCGCACAACACACATGTACACAACAAAGACACAGAAACACCCACGGGTTGATCTTACAGCACACAAAATGAGTCTCACACAAACACACAGACACACAGTCAAGCAACCAACAAACACACTATATCAATGGAAGAGACATCCACACTTGACAGTGCCATAGCAAAGACACAAAGCTGGACCCCACAACACACACATACACATACACACACAAACACCCCTGCTCTTTCTCTTATACGCATGCACAAGGGACCACACACACACACACACACACAGCACTCACACACTGTGTCGGGCAGAGCTGTCCACACTTGAACACGTCCTGACACACTCACAAACCTCGTACCCACAACAATCAGGACAACACCAAGACACAGAAATTCATGTTCGTTTGCTTATACACATACACAACGGGCCTCACAAACACACACACACACACACACTTCAACACACAACACACGACTAGATCAATGGCAGAGGCATCCACATTTGGCAGTGCCATAAAAAACTCACAATGGTGGTCCCCACATCACACACATAGAAACAACCACACACAAACACCCATGGTCCTTTTCTGACAGACATCCACATAGGACCTCACACCCACACACACCCCCACATACACTCACACACAAAGAACTCACACAAGGTCCCTGGCAGGGCCATCCACACTTGGATGGACCCTACCAAACTCAAATACATCAACCCCACAGCATACACTTACAACACAAACACACACAAACACCCATGGTCTTTTTTTCACACTCATACACAATGGGCCTCACACAAACACACACACATACACTCCGACACACAGCACACACACTAGGTCCGTGGCAGAGGCACCCACACTTGGAAACGCCATAAATCTCACAGCCGTGGTCCCGACACACACATACACCACACACACACACACACACACACACACACACACACAAATCCCATGATCTTTTTCTTATAGGCATACACAATGGTACGCCAAAACAGACACGCGCACACACACACACACACACATACACACACACAGAAAGGGAAACATGCCACTCACACAAGGCATCGAGGAGAGTCATCCACACCAGGCCACACTCTCAAACTCGCAAATGTGCTCCCGACACCTCAAAATCACACAAAAAACACACACCCACAGGGTTTTTCTTGCTGGCATCCTCATAGTGTCACACAAACACACGCACACACCCACACTCACACACTCACCCACACACACACACACACTGGGTGTGCGGGACAGTCATCTACGCTTCACACTGCCAGAAAAAGTCACAAATGTGGTCACCAGAACATTCAAAAACAAAACAAACACACACAAACACCCATCGCCTTTTTCTGAAAGGCATACACAATGGGCCTCGCAAAGACACACACACACACACACACACTCACTCACACAAACCATTTACACTACTCTGCAGCAGAGGAGTCACATTGGCACTGCCATTGCAAACACAAAAATAAGATCCCCACAACCCATACAAACACAACAAACACACATAAGCACCCATGGTCTTTTTCTTCTAGGTGTCCATCTAGGGCCTCACACACACACACACACACACACACACACACACACACAGACACACTAACTCAAACAGGTCTACTGCAGAGGCTTCCACAATGACCACACCCTAAAAAACTCAAAAACATGGTCCACACAACACACTAGTACACAACAAAGACACACAATCTTAACCTCATTTACTTATAGGCATACACCATGTTCCTCACACAAATACACACACACACACACACTCACACACACAGCACTCCCACGAGATTTCTGACAGAAGCGTCTACAATTGGACCTGCTCTAGCAAAATCACAAAGGTGGTCCCCACATCACACACCTACAGAAACACACACAAACACCCATGGTCTTTTCCTTACAGGCATCCACATAGGGCATCACACACACACACACACACACACACACACACACACACTATATCAAAGACAGAGACATCCACTCTTGGAATCGCCATAGCAAACTCAAAAACGTGGTCCGCACAACACACATGTACACAACAAAGACACAGAAACACCCACGGGTTGCTCTTACAGCACACACAATGAGTCTCACACAAACACACAGACACACAGTCAAGCAACCAACAAACACACTATATCAATGGAAGAGACATCCACACTTGACACTGCCATAGCAAAGTCACAAAGCTGTACCCCACAACACACACATACACAAACACACACAAACACCCCTGCTCTTTCTCTTATAGGCATGCACAAGGGACCACACACACACACACACATACACACACACACAGCACTCACACACTGTGTCGGGCAGAGCTGTCCACACTTGAACACGTCCTGACACACTCACAAACCTCGTACCCACAACAATCAGGACCACACCAAGACACAGAAATTCATGTTCGTTTGCTTATACACATACACAACGGGCCTCACAAACACACACACACACACACACTTCAACACACAACACACGACTAGATCAATGGCAGAGGCATCCACACTTGGCAGTGCCATAACAAACTCACAATGGTGGTCAACACATCACACACATAGAAACAACCACACACAAACACCCATGGTCCTTTTCTGACAGACATCCACATAGGACCTCACACCCACACACACCCCCACATACACTCACACACAAAGAACTCACACAAGGTCCCTGGCAGGGCCATCCACACTTGGATGGACCCTACCAAACTCAAATACATGAACCCCACAGCATACACTTACAACACAAACACACACAAACACCCATGGTCTTTTTTTCACACTCATACACAATGGGCCTCACACAAACACACACACATACACTCCGACACACAGCACACACACTAGGTCCGTGGCAGAGGCACCCACACTTGGAAACGCCATAAATCTCACAGCCGTGGTCCCGACACACACATACACCACACACACACACACACACAAATCCCATGATCTTTTTCTTATAGGCATACACAATGGTACGCCAAAACAGACACGCGCATACACACACACACATACACACACACACAGAAAGGGAAACATGCCACTCACACAAGGCATCGAGGAGAGTCATCCACACCAGGCCACACTCTCAAACTCGCAAATGTGTTCCCGACACCACAAAATCACACAAAAAACACACACCCACAGGGTTTTTCTTGCTGGCATCCTCATAGTGTCACACAAACACACGCACACACCCACACTCACACACTCACCCACACACACACACACACTGGGTGTGCGGGACAGTCATCTACGCTTCACACTGCCAGAAAAAGTCACAAATGTGGTCACCAGAACATTCAAAAACAAAACAAACACACACAAACACCCATCGCCTTTTTCTGAAAGGCCTACACAATGGGCCTCGCAAAGACACACACACACACACACACACACTCACACAAACCATTTACACTACTCTGCAGCAGAGGAGTCACATTGGCACTGCCATTGCAAACTCAAAAATAAGATCCCCAGAACCCATACAAACACAACAAACACACATAAGCACCCATGGTCTTTTTCTTCTAGGTGTCCATCTAGGGCCTCACACACACACACACACACACACACACACACACACAGACACACTAACTCAAACAGGTCTACTGCAGAGGCTTCCACAAATGACCACGCCCTAAAAAACTCAAAAACATGGTCCACACAACACACTAGTACACAACAAAGACACACAATCTTACCCTCATTTACTTATAGGCATACACCATGTTCCTCACACAAATACACACACACACACACTCACACACACAGCACTCCCACGAGATTTCTGACAGAAGCGTCTACAATTGGACCTGCTCTAGCAAACTCACAAAGGTGGTCCCCACATCACACACATACAGAAACACACACAAACACCCATGGTCTTTTCCTTACAGGCATCCACATAGGTCATCACACACGCACACACACACACACACACACACACACACTATATCAAAGACAGAGACATCCACTCTTGGAATCGCCATAGCAAACTCAAAAACGTGGTCCGCACAACACACATGTACACAACAAAGACACAGAAACACCCACGGGTTGCTCTTAGAGCACACACAATGAGTCTCACACAAACACACAGACACACAGTCAAGCAACCAACAAACACACTATATCAATGGAAGAGACATCCACACTTGACACTGCCATAGCAAAGTCACAAAGCTGGACCCCACAACACACACATACACAAACACACACAAACACCCCTGGTCTTTCTCTTATAGGCATGCACAAGGGACCACACACACACACACACACACACACACACACAGCACGCACACACTGTGTCGGGCAGAGCTGTCCACACTTGAACACGTCCTGACACACTCACAAACCTCGTACCCACAACAATCAGGACCACACCAAGACACAGAAATTCATGTTCGTTTGCTTATACACATACACAACGGGCCTCACAAACACACACACACACACACTTCAACACACAACACCCAACCAGATCAATGGCAGAGGCATCCACACTTGGCAGTGCCATAACAAACTCACAATGGTGGTCCCCACATCACACACATAGAAACAACCACACACAAACACCCATGGTCCTTTTCTGACAGACATCCACATAGGACCTCACACCCACACACACCCCCACATACACTCACACACAAAGAACTCACACAAGGTCCCTGGCAGGGCCATCCACACTTGGATGGACCCTACCAAACTCAAATACATGAACCCCACAGCATACACTTACAACACAAACACACACAAACACCCATGGTCTTTTTTTCACACTCGTACACAATGGGCCTCACACAAACACACACACATACACTCCGACACACAGCACACACACTAGGTCCGTGGCAGAGGCACCCACACTTGGAAACGCCATAGAAATCTCACAGCCGTGGTCCCGACACACACATACACCACACACACACACACACACACACACAAATCCCATGATCTTTTTCTTATAGGCATACACAATGGTACGCAAAAACAAACACGCGCACACACACACAAACACACACACACACACACAGAAAGGGAAACATGCCACTCACACAAGGCATCGAGGAGAGTCATCCACACCAGGCCACACTCTCAAACTCGCAAATGTGTTCCCGACACCTCAAAATCACACAAAAAACTAACACACACAGGGTTTTTCTTGCTGGCATCCTCATAGTGTCACACAAACACACGCACACACCCACACTCACACACTCACACACACACACACACACACTGGGTGTGCGGGACAGTCATCCACGCTTCACACTGCCAGAAAAAGTCACAAATGTGGTCACCAGAACATTCAAAAACAAAACAAACACACACAAACAACCATCGCCGTTTTCTGAATGGCATACACAATGGGCCTCGCAAAGACACACACACACACACACACACACAGCACTCACACAAGGTCCCAAGCGGAGGAATCCACAATTGGCACTGCCATAGCAAACTCAGAAAGATGGTCAACACAACACACACACATACAACAAACACACACAAACACCCATGGTCTTTTGGTTACAGGCATTCACAATGGGCATCACACACACACAAAAAGAAAAACATAGCACTTGCACAAGGTATCTGGGTATGAAATCCATGCTCGGCACAGAACTTTCCATTCCCAAACATGTTCCCAACAACACAAAACTAAACAACAAATACACAGGGTTTTTTCTTACAAATATCCACCGAGGGTCACACACAAACAAACACATTCACAAACACAGCACGCAGACTACGTCTCCGGCAGACACATCCACACATGCACCACCATACAAACTCACAATCGAGGACCCTACAACACACACAAAAACTCATGGTACTCTTCTTAAGGCGTGCAAAATGGGCATCACCACATATTGCCACACACACACACACACACACACACACAAACATACCACTGACACAAGGTCCCTGGCAGAAGAATCCACATTTGCACCCCTAAAGCAAAGTCAAACAGGTGGTTCCCACAGCCCACACAGAATCAAAAAGACAAACAAACACCCATGATCTTTTTTCCTACAAGCACACACAATGAGATACAAACACACAATCAGACACACACACACAGTAGCTTTGCAACACACGCATCCACAATGGGCACTGCCAGAGCAAACTCACAAATGTGGTCCCACAGCACACACATACACAACAGACACACACAAAAACCATCGTCTTTTTCTTACAGGCATCCACATAGGACCATACACAAAGACACACATCACACACACTCACACAAACCATATACACTAGTCTGCAGCAGAGGCGTCACACTTGGCACTGCCATTGCAAACTCAAAAATAAGATCCCCACAACACACACAAACACAACAAACACACATAAGCACCCATGGTCTTTTTCTTCTAGGTGTCCACCTAGGGCCTCACCCACCCACCCCCCCCCCACACACACACAGACACACTAACTCACACAGGTCTATTGCAGAGGCTTCCACAAATGACCACACCCTAAAAAACTCAAAAACATGGTCCAGACAACACACTAGTACACAACAAAGACACACAAACTTACCCTCCTTTACTTATAGGCATACACCATGGGCCTCACACAAATACACACACACACACTCACACACACAGCACTCCCACGAGATTTCTGACAGAAGCGTCTACAATTGGACCCGCTCTAGCAAACTCACAAAGGTGGTCCCCACATCACACACATATAGAAACACAAACAAACACCCATGGTCTTTTCCTTACAGGCATCCACATAGGGCATCACACACACACACACACACACACACACACTATATCAAAGACAGAGACATCCACGCTTGGAATCGCCATAGCAAACTCAAAAATGTGGTCCGCACAACACACATGTACACAACAAAGACACAGAAACACCCACGGGTTGATCTTACAGCACACAAAATGAGTCTCACACAAACACACAGACACACAGTCAAGCAACCAACAAACACACTATATCAATGGAAGAGACATCCACACTTGACACTGCCATAGCAAAGTCACAAAGCTGGACCCCACAACACACACATACGCAAACACACACAAACACCCCTGCTCTTTCTCTTATAGGCATGCACAAGGGACCACACACACACACACACACAGCACTCACACACTGTGTCGGGCAGAGCTGTCCACACTTGAACACGTCCTGACACACTCACAAACCTCGTACCCACAACAATCAGGACCACACCAAGACACAGAAATTCATGTTCGTTTGCTTATACACATACACAACGGGCCTCACAAACACACACACACACTTCAACACACAACACACAACTAGATCAATGACAGAGGCATCCACACTTGGCAGTGCCATAACAAACTCACAATGGTGGTCCCCACATCACACACATAGAAACAACCACACACAAACACCCATGGTCCTTTTCTGACAGACATCCACATAGGACCTCACACCCACACACACCCCCACATACACTCACACACAAAGAACTCACACAAGGTCCCTGGCAGGGCCATCCACACTTGGATGGACCCTACCAAACTCAAATACATGAACCCCACAGCATACACTTACAACACAAACACACACAAACACCCATGGTCTTTTTTTCACACTCATACACAATGGGCCTCACACAAACACACACACATACACTCCGACACACAGCACACACACTAGGTCCGTGGCAGAGGCACCCACACTTGGAAACGCCATAGAAATCTCACAGACGTGGTCCCGAAACACACATACACCACACACACACACACACACACAAATCCCATGATCTTTTTCTTATAGGCATACACAATGGTACGCCAAAACAGACACGCGCGCACACACACACACACACACACACACACACAGAAAGGGAAACATGCCACTCACACAAGGCATCGAGGAGAGTCATCCACACCAGGCCACACTCTCAAACTCGCAAATGTGTTCCCGACACCTCAAAATCACACAAAAAACAAACACACACAGGGTTTTTCTTGCTGGCATCCTCATAGTGTCACACAAACACACGCACACACCCACACTCACACACTCACACACACACACACACACTGGGTGTGCGGGACAGTCATCCACGCTTCACACTGCCAGAAAAAGTCACAAATGTGGTCACCAGAACATTCAAAAACAAAACAACCACACACAAACACCCATCGCCGTTTTCTGAAAGGCATACACAATGGGCCTCGCAAAGACACACACACACACACACACACACACACACAACTCACACAAGGTCCCCAGCAGAGGCATGCACAATTGGCACTGCCATAGCAAACTCAGAAAGATGGCCAACACAACACACACACATACAACAAACACACACAAACACCCATGGTCTTTTGGTTACAGGCATTCACAATGGGCATCACACAGACACAAAAACAAAAACATACACTCACACAAGGTATCTGGGTAGGAAATCCATGCTTGGCACATAACTTTCCATTCCCAAACATGTTCCCAACAACACAAAACTAAACAACAAATACACAGGGTTTTTTCTTACAAATATCCACCGAGGGTCACACACAAACAAACACATTCACAAACACAGCACGCAGACTACGTCTCCGGCAGACACATCCACACATGCACCACCATACAAACTCACAATCGAGGACCCTACAACACACACAAACACTCATGGTACTCTTCTTAAGGCATGCAAAATGGGCATCACCACATATTGCCACACACACACACACACACACACAGACACACACACAAACATACCACTGACACAAGGCCCCGGCAGAGGAATCCACATTTGCACCCCTAAAGCAAAGTCAAACAGGTGGTTCCCACAGCCCACACAGAATCAAAAAGACAAACAAACACCCATGATCTTTTTTCCTACAAGCACACACAATGAGATACAAACACACAATCAGACACACACACAGTACCTTTGCAACACATGCATCCACAATGGGCACTGCCAGAGCAAACTCACAAATGTGGTCTCACAGCACACACATACACAACATACACACACAAAAACCATCGTCTTTTTCTTACAGGCATCCACATAGGCCCATACACAAAGACACACATCACACACACTCACCTAAACCATTTACACTAGTCTGCAGCAGAGGCGTCACACTTGGCACTGCCATTGCAAACTCAAAAATAAGATCCCCACAACACACACAAACACAACAAACACACATAAGCACCCATGGTCTTTTTCTTCTAGGTGTCCACCTAGGGCCTCACACACACACACACACACACTAACTCACACAGGTCTACTGCAGAGGCTTCCACAAATGACCACGCCCTAAAAAACTCAAAACCGTGGTCCACACAACACACTAGTACACAACAAAGACACACAAACTTACCCTCCTTTACTTATAGGCATACACCATGGGCCTCAGACAAATACACACACAAACACTCACACACACAGCACTCCCACGAGATTTCTGACAGAAGCGTCTACAATTGGACCCGCTCTAGCAAACTCACAAAGGTGGTCCCCACATCACACACATACAGAAACACACACAAACACCCATGGTCTTTTCCTTAGAGGCATCCACATAGGGCATCACACACACACACACACACACACACACACTATATCAAAGACAGAGACAACCACTCTTGGAATCACCATAGAAAACTCAAAAACGTGGTCCGCACAACACACATGTACACAACAAAGACACAGAAACACCCACGGGTTGATCTTACAGCACACAAAATGAGTCTCACACAAACACACAGACACACAGTCAAGCAACCAACAAACACACTATATCAATGGAAGAGACATCCACACTTGACACTGCCATAGCAAAGTCACAAAGCTGGACCCCACAAAACACACATACACAAACACACACAAACACCCCTGCTCTTTCTCTTATAGGCATGCACAAGGGACCACACACACACACACACACACAGCACTCACACACTGTGTCGGGCAGAGCTGTCCACACTTGAACACGTCCTGACACACTCACAAACCTCGTACCCACAACAATCAGGACCACACCAAGACACAGAAATTAATGTTCGTTTGCTTATACACATACACAACGGGCCTCACAAACACACACACACACACACTTCAACACACAACACACAACTAGATCAATGGCAGAGGCATCCACACTTGGCAGTGCCATAACAAACTCACAATGGTGGTCCCCACATCACACACATAGAAACAACCACACACAAACACCCATGGTCCTTTTCTGACAGACATCCACATAGGACCTCACACCCACACACACCCCCACATACACTGACAGAAAAAGAACTCACAAAAGGTCCCTGGCAGGGTCATCCACACTTGGATGGACCCTACCAAACTCAAATACATCAACCCCACAGCATACACTTACAACACAAACACACACAAACACCCATGGTCTTTTTTTCACACTCATACACAATGGGCCTCACACAAACACACACACATACACTCCGACACACAGCACACACACTAGGTCCGTGGCAGAGGCACCCACAGTTGGAAACTCCATAGAAATCTCACAGCCGTGGTCCCGACACACACATACACCACACACACACACACACACACAAATCCCATGATCTTTTTCTTATAAGCATACACAATGGTACGCCAAAACAGACACGCGTGCAAACACACACACACACACACACACACAGAAAGGGAAACATGCCACTCACACAAGGCATCGAGGAGAGTCATCCACACCAGGCCACACTCTCAAACTCGCAAATGTGTTCCCGACACCTCAAAATCACACAAAAAACAAACACACACAGGGTTTTTCTTGCTGGCATCCTCATAGTGTCACACAAACACATGCACACACGCACACTCACACACTCACAGACACACACACACACACACACACTGGGTGTGCGGGACAGTCATCCACGCTTCACACTGCCAGAAAAAGTCACAAATGTGGTCACTGGAACATTCAAAAAAAAACCAAACACAGACAAACACCCATCGCCATTTTCTGAAAGGCATACACAATGGGCCTCGCAAAGACACACACACACACACACACACACACACACACACACAGCACTCACACAAGGTCCCCAGCAGAGGCATCCACAATTGGCACTGCCAGAGCAAACTCAGAAAGATGGCCAACACAACACACACACATACAACAAACACACACAAACACCCATGGTCTTTTGGTTACAGGCATACACAATGGGCATCACACAGACACACAAAAACAAAAACAGCACTCACACAAGGTATCTGGGTATGAAATCCATGCTTGGCACAGAACTTTCCATTCCCAAACATGTTCCCAACAACACAAAACTAAACAACAAATACACAGGGATTTTTCTTACAAATATCCACCGAGGGTCACACACAAACAAACACATTCACAAACACAGCACGCAGACTACGTCTCCGGCAGACACATCCACACATGCACCACCATACAAACTCACAATCGAGGACCCTACAACACACACAAACACTCATGGTACTCTTCTTAAGGCATGCAAAATGGGCATTACCACATATTGCCAGACACACACACACACACACACACACACACACACACTGGGTGTGCGGGACAGTCATCCAAGCTTCACACTGCCAGAAAAAGTCACAAATGTGGTCACCAGATCATTCAAAATCAAAAGAAACACACACAAACTCCCATCGCCTTTTTCTGAAAGGCATACTCAATGGGCCTCGCAAAGACACACACACACACACACACACACACACAGCACTCACACAAGGTCCCCAGCAGAGGCATCCACAATTGGCACTGCCAGAGCAAACTCAGAAAGATGGTCAACACAACACACACACATACAACAAACACACACAAACACCCATGGTCTTTTGGTTACAGGCATTCACAATGGGCATCACACAGACACAAAACCAAAAACATAGCACTCACACAAGGTATCTGGGTATGAAATCCATGCTTGGCACAGAACTTTCCATTCCCAAACATGTTCCCAACAACACAAAACTAAACAACAGATACACAGGGTTTTTTCTTACAAATATCCACCGAGGGTCACACACAAACAAACACATTCACCAACACAGCACGCAGACTACGTCTCCGGCAGACACATCCACACATGCACCACCATACAAACTCACAATCGAGGACCCTACAACACACACAAACACTCATGGTACTCTTCTTAAGGCATGCAAAATGGGCATCACCATATATTGCCACACACACACACACACACACACACACACACACACAAACATAGCACTGACACAAGGTCGCCGGCAGAGGAATCCACATTTGCACCCCTAAAGCAAAGTCAAACAGGTGGTTCCCACAGCCCACACAGAATCAAAACGACAAACAAACACCCATGATCTTTTTTCCTACAAGCACACACAATGAGATACAAACACACAATCAGACACACACACACAGTAGCTTTGCAACACATGCATCCACAATGGGCACTGCCAGAGCAAACTCACAAATGTGGTCCCACAGCACACACATACACAACAGACACACACAAAAACCACCGTGTTTTTCTTACAGGCATCCACATAGGACCATACACAAAGACACACATCACACACACTCACACAAACCATTTACACTAGTCTGCAGCAGAGGCGTCACACTTGGCACTGCCATTGCAAACTCAAAAATAAGATCCCCACAACACACACAAACACAACAAACACACATAAGCACCCAAGGTCTTTTTCTTCTAGGTGTCCACCTACGGCCTCACACACACACACACACACACACACGCACAGACACACACACACTAACTCACACAGGTCTACTGCAGAGGCTTCCACAAATGACCACGCCCAAAAAACTCAAAAACATGGTCCACACAACACACTAGTACACAACAAAGACACACAAACGTACCCTCCTTTACTTATAGGCATACACCATGGGCCTCACACAAATACACACACACACACTCACACACACAGCACTCCCACGTGATTTCCGACAGAAGCGTCTACAATTGGACCCGCTCTAGCAAACTCACAAAGGTGGTCCCCACATCACACACATACAGAAACACACACAAACACCCATGGTCTTTTCCTTAGAGGCATCCACATAGGGCATCACACACACACACACACACACACACACACACACACTATATCAAAGACAGAGACAACCACTCTTGGAATCACCATAGCAAACTCAAAAACGTGGTCCACACAACACACATGTACACAACAAAGACACAGAAACACCCACGGGTTGATCTTACAGCACACAAAATGAGTCTCACACAAACACACAGACACACAGTCAAGCAACCAACAAACACACTATATCAATGGAAGAGACATCCACACTTGACAGTGCCATAGCAAAGACACAAAGCTGGACCCCACAACACACACATACACATACACACACAAACACCCCTGCTCTTTCTCTTATACGCATGCACAAGGGACCACACACACACACACACACACAGCACTCACACACTGTGTCGGGCAGAGCTGTCCACACTTGAACACGTCCTGACACACTTACAAACCTCGTACCCACAACAATCAGGACAACACCAAGACACAGAAATTCATGTTCGTTTGCTTATACACATACACAACGGGCCTCACAAACACACACACACACACACACTTCAACACACAACACACGACTAGATCAATGGCAGAGGCATCCACATTTGGCAGTGCCATAAAAAACTCACAATGGTGGTCCCCACATCACACACATAGAAACAACCACACACAAACACCCATGGTCCTTTTCTGACAGACATCCACATAGGACCTCACACCCACACACACCCCCACATACACTCACACACAAAGAACTCACACAAGGTCCCTGGCAGGGCCATCCACACTTGGATGGACCCTACCAAACTCAAATACATCAACCCCACAGCATACACTTACAACACAAACACACACAAACACCCATGGTCTTTTTTTCACACTCATACACAATGGGCCTCACACAAACACACACACATACACTCCGACACACAGCACACACACTAGGTCCGTGGCAGAGGCACCCACACTTGGAAACGCCATAAATCTCACAGCCGTGGTCCCGACACACACATACACCACACACACACACACACACACACACACACACACACAAATCCCATGATCTTTTTCTTATAGGCATACACAATGGTACGCCAAAACAGACACGCGCACACACACACACACACACATACACACACACAGAAAGGGAAACATGCCACTCACACAAGGCATCGAGGAGAGTCATCCACACCAGGCCACACTCTCAAACTCGCAAATGTGCTCCCGACACCTCAAAATCACACAAAAAACACACACCCACAGGGTTTTTCTTGCTGGCATCCTCATAGTGTCACACAAACACACGCACACACCCACACTCACACACTCACCCACACACACACACACACTGGGTGTGCGGGACAGTCATCTACGCTTCACACTGCCAGAAAAAGTCACAAATGTGGTCACCAGAACATTCAAAAACAAAACAAACACACACAAACACCCATCGCCTTTTTCTGAAAGGCATACACAATGGGCCTCGCAAAGACACACACACACACACACACACTCACTCACACAAACCATTTACACTACTCTGCAGCAGAGGAGTCACATTGGCACTGCCATTGCAAACACAAAAATAAGATCCCCACAACCCATACAAACACAACAAACACACATAAGCACCCATGGTCTTTTTCTTCTAGGTGTCCATCTAGGGCCTCACACACACACACACACACACACACACACACACAGACACACTAACTCAAACAGGTCTACTGCAGAGGCTTCCACAATGACCACACCCTAAAAAACTCAAAAACATGGTCCACACAACACACTAGTACACAACAAAGACACACAATCTTACCCTCATTTACTTATAGGCATACACCATGTTCCTCACACAAATACACACACACACACACACTCACACACACAGCACTCCCACGAGATTTCTGACAGAAGCGTCTACAATTGGACCTGCTCTAGCAAACTCACAAAGGTGGTCCCCACATCACACACCTACAGAAACACACACAAACACCCATGGTCTTTTCCTTACAGGCATCCACATAGGGCATCACACACACACACACACACACACACACACACACACACTATATCAAAGACAGAGACATCCACTCTTGGAATCGCCATAGCAAACTCAAAAACGTGGTCCGCACAACACACATGTACACAACAAAGACACAGAAACACCCACGGGTTGCTCTTACAGCACACACAATGAGTCTCACACAAACACACAGACACACAGTCAAGCAACCAACAAACACACTATATCAATGGAAGAGACATCCACACTTGACACTGCCATAGCAAAGTCACAAAGCTGTACCCCACAACACACACATACACAAACACACACAAACACCCCTGCTCTTTCTCTTATAGGCATGCACAAGGGACCACACACACACACACACATACACACACACACAGCACTCACACACTGTGTCGGGCAGAGCTGTCCACACTTGAACACGTCCTGACACACTCACAAACCTCGTACCCACAACAATCAGGACCACACCAAGACACAGAAATTCATGTTCGTTTGCTTATACACATACACAACGGGCCTCACAAACACACACACACACACACACTTCAACACACAACACACGACTAGATCAATGGCAGAGGCATCCACACTTGGCAGTGCCATAACAAACTCACAATGGTGGTCAACACATCACACACATAGAAACAACCACACACAAACACCCATGGTCCTTTTCTGACAGACATCCACATAGGACCTCACACCCACACACACCCCCACATACACTCACACACAAAGAACTCACACAAGGTCCCTGGCAGGGCCATCCACACTTGGATGGACCCTACCAAACTCAAATACATGAACCCCACAGCATACACTTACAACACAAACACACACAAACACCCATGGTCTTTTTTTCACACTCATACACAATGGGCCTCACACAAACACACACACATACACTCCGACACACAGCACACACACTAGGTCCGTGGCAGAGGCACCCACACTTGGAAACGCCATAAATCTCACAGCCGTGGTCCCGACACACACATACACCACACACACACACACACACAAATCCCATGATCTTTTTCTTATAGGCATACACAATGGTACGCCAAAACAGACACGCGCATACACACACACACATACACACACACACAGAAAGGGAAACATGCCACTCACACAAGGCATCGAGGAGAGTCATCCACACCAGGCCACACTCTCAAACTCGCAAATGTGTTCCCGACACCACAAAATCACACAAAAAACACACACCCACAGGGTTTTTCTTGCTGGCATCCTCATAGTGTCACACAAACACACGCACACACCCACACTCACACACTCACCCACACACACACACACACTGGGTGTGCGGGACAGTCATCTACGCTTCACACTGCCAGAAAAAGTCACAAATGTGGTCACCAGAACATTCAAAAACAAAACAAACACACACAAACACCCATCGCCTTTTTCTGAAAGGCCTACACAATGGGCCTCGCAAAGACACACACACACACACACACACACTCACACAAACCATTTACACTACTCTGCAGCAGAGGAGTCACATTGGCACTGCCATTGCAAACTCAAAAATAAGATCCCCAGAACCCATACAAACACAACAAACACACATAAGCACCCATGGTCTTTTTCTTCTAGGTGTCCATCTAGGGCCTCACACACACACACACACACACACACACACACACACACACACACACAGACACACTAACTCAAACAGGTCTACTGCAGAGGCTTCCACAAATGACCACGCCCTAAAAAACTCAAAAACATGGTCCACACAACACACTAGTACACAACAAAGACACACAATCTTACCCTCATTTACTTATAGGCATACACCATGTTCCTCACACAAATACACACACACACACACTCACACACACAGCACTCCCACGAGATTTCTGACAGAAGCGTCTACAATTGGACCTGCTCTAGCAAACTCACAAAGGTGGTCCCCACATCACACACATACAGAAACACACACAAACACCCATGGTCTTTTCCTTACAGGCATCCACATAGGTCATCACACACGCACACACACACACACACACACACACACACTATATCAAAGACAGAGACATCCACTCTTGGAATCGCCATAGCAAACTCAAAAACGTGGTCCGCACAACACACATGTACACAACAAAGACACAGAAACACCCACGGGTTGCTCTTAGAGCACACACAATGAGTCTCACACAAACACACAGACACACAGTCAAGCAACCAACAAACACACTATATCAATGGAAGAGACATCCACACTTGACACTGCCATAGCAAAGTCACAAAGCTGGACCCCACAACACACACATACACAAACACACACAAACACCCCTGCTCTTTCCCTTATAGGCATGCACAAGGGACCACACACACACACACACACAGCACTCACACACTGTGTCGGGCAGAGCTGTCCACACTTGAACACGTCCTGACACACTCACAAACCTCGTACCCACAACAATCAGGACCACACCAAGACACAGAAATTCATGTTCGTTTGCTTATACACATACACAACGGGCCTCACACACACACACACACACACACACACTTCAACACACAGCACACAACTAGATCAATGGCAGAGGCATCCACACTTGGCAGTGCCATAACAAACTCACAATGGTGGTCCCCACATCACACACATAGAAACAACCACACACAAACACCCATGGTCCTTTTCTGACAGACATCCACATACGACCACACACCCACACACACCCCCACATACACTGACAGAAAAAGAACTCACAAAAGGTCCCTGGCAGGGCCATCCACACTTGGATGGACCCTACCAAACTCAAATACATCAACCCCACAGCATACACTTACAACACAAACACACACAAACACCCATGGTCTTTTTTTCACACTCATACACAATGGGCCTCACACAAACACACACACATACACTCCGACACACAGCACACACACTAGGTCCGTGGCAGAGGCACCCACTCTTGGAAACGCCTTAGAAATCTCACAGCCGTGGTCCCAACACACACATACACCACACACACACACACACACAAATCCCATGATCTTTTTCTTATAGGCATACACAATGGTACGCCAAAACAGACACGCGTGCACACACACACACACACACACACACACAGAAAGGGAAACATGCCACTCACACAAGGCATCGAGGAGATTCATCCACACCAGGCCACACTCTCAAACTCGCAAATGTGTTCCCGACACCTCAAAATCACACAAAAAACAAACACACACAGGGCTTTTCTTGCTGGCATCCTCATAGTGTCACACAAACACATGCACACACCCACACTCACACACTCACAGACACACACACACACACACACTGGGTGTGCGGGACAGTCATCCACGCTTCACACTGCCAGAAAAAGTCACAAATGTGGTCACCGGAACATTCAAAAAAAAAACAAACACAGACAAACACCCATCGCCATTTTCTGAAAGGCATACACAATGGGCCTCGCAAAGACACACACACACACACACACACACACACACACACACAGCACTCACACAAGGTCCCCAGCAGAGGCATCCACAATTGGCACTGCCAGAGCAAACTCAGAAAGATGGCCAACACAACACACACACATACAACAAACACACACAAACACCCCTGGTCTTTTGGTTACAGGCATACACAATGGGCATCACACAGACACACAAAAACAAAAACAGCACTCACACAAGGTATCTGGGTATGAAATCCATGCTTGGCACAGAACTTTCCATTCCCAAACATGTTCCCAACAACACAAAACTAAACAACAAATACACAGGGATTTTTCTTACAAATATCCACCGAGGGTCACACACAAACAAACACATTCACAAACACAGCACGCAGACTACGTCTCCGGCAGACACATCCACACATGCACCACCATACAAACTCACAATCGAGGACCCTACAACACACACAAACACTCATGGTACTCTTCTTAAGGCATGCAAAATGGGCATTACCACATATTGCCAGACACACACACACACACACACACACACACACACACACTGGGTGTGCGGGACAGTCATCCACGCTTCACACTGCCAGAAAAAGTCACAAATGTGGTCACCAGATCATTCAAAATCAAAAGAAACACACACAAACTCCCATCGCCTTTTTCTGAAAGGCATACTCAATGGGCCTCGCAAAGACACACACACACACACACACACACACACACACACACAGCACTCACACAAGGTCCCCAGCAGAGGCATCCACAATTGGCACTGCCAGAGCAAACTCAGAAAGATGGTTAACACAACACACACACATACAACAAACACACACAAACACCCATGGTCTTTTGGTTACAGGCATTCACAATGGGCATCACACAGACACAAAAACAAAAACATACACTCACACAAGGTATCTGGGTATGAAATCCATGCTTGGCACAGAACTTTCCATTCCCAAACATGTTCCCAACAACACAAAACTAAACAACAAATACACAGGGTTTTTTCTTACAAATATCCACCGAGGGTCACACACAAACAAACACATTCACCAACACAGCACGCAGACTACGTCTCCGGCAGACACATCCACACATGCACCACCATACAAACTCACAATCGAGGACCCTACAACACACACAAACACTCATGGTACTCTTCTTAAGGCATGCAAAATGGGCATCACCACATATTGCCACACACACACACACACACACACACACAAACATAGCACTGACACAAGGTCGCCGGCAGAGGAATCCACATTTGCACCCCTAAAGCAAAGTCAAACAGGTGGTTCCCACAGCCCACACAGAATCAAAACGACAAACAAACACCCATGATCTTTTTTCCTACAAGCACACACAATGAGATACAAACACACAATCAGACACACACACACAGTAGCTTTGCAACACATGCATCCATATGGGCACTGCCAGAGCAAACTCACAAATGTGGTCCCACAGCACACACATACACAACAGACACACACAAAAACCACCGTGTTTTTCTTACAGGCATCCACATAGGACCATACACAAAGACACACATCACACACACTCACACAAACCATTTACACTAGTCTGCAGCAGAGGCGTCACACTTGGCACTGCCATTGCAAACTCAAAAATAAGATCCCCACAACACACACAAACACAAGAAACACACATAAGCACCCATGGTCTTTTTCTTCTAGGTGTCCACCTACGGCCTCACACACACACACACACACACACACACACGCACAGACACACACACACTAACTCACACAGGTCTACTGCAGAGGCTTCCACAAAAGACCACGCCCTAAAAAACTCAAAAACATGGTCCACAGAACACACTAGTACATAACAAAGACACACAACCTTACCCTCCTTTACTTATAGGCATACACCATGGGCCTCACACAAATACACACACACACACTCACACACACAGCACTCCCACGAGATTTCCGACAGAAGCGTCTACAATTGGACCCGCTCTACCAAACTCACAAAGGTTGTCCCCACATCACACACATACAGAAACACACAAAAAAACCCATGGTCTTTTCCTTAGAGGCATCCACATAGGGCATCACACACACACACACACACACACACACTATATCAAAGACAGAGACATCCACTCTTGGAATCACCATAGCATACTCAAAAACGTGGTCCGCACAACACACATGTACACAACAAAGACACAGAAACACCCACGGGTTGCTCTTACAGCACACAAAATGAGTCTCACACAAACACACAGACACACAGTCAAGCAACCAACAAACACACTATATCAATGGAAGAGACATCCACACTTGACACTGCCATAGCAAAGTCACAAAGCTGGACCCCACAACACACACATACACATACACACACAAACACCCCTGCTCTTTCTCTTATAGGCATGCACAAGGGACCACACACACACACACACACACACACAGCACTCACACACTGTCGGGCAGAGCTGTCCACACTTGAACACGTCCTGACACACTCACAAACCTCGTACCCACAACAATCAGGACCACACCAAGACACAGAAATTCATGTTCGTTTGCTTATACACATACACAACGGGCCTCACAAACACACACACACACACACACTTCAACACACAACACACGACTAGATCAATGGCAGAGGCATCCACATTTGGCAGTGCCATAAAAAACTCACAATGGTGGTCCCCACATCACACACATAGAAACAACCACACACAAACACCCATGGTCCTTTTCTGACAGACATCCACATAGGACCTCACACCCACACACACCCCCACATACACTCACACACAAAGAACTCACACAAGGTCCCTGGCAGGGCCATCCACACTTGGATGGACCCTACCAAACTCAAATACATGAACCCCACAGCATACACTTACAACACAAACACACACAAACACCCATGGTCTTTTTTTCACACTCATACACAATGGGCCTCACACAAACACACACACATACACTCCGACACACAGCACACACACTAGGTCCGTGGCAGAGGCACCCACACTTGGAAACGCCATAGAAATCTCACAGCCGTGGTCCCGACACACACATACACCACACACACACACACACACACACACACACAAATCCCATGATCTTTTTCTTATAGGCATACACAATTGTACGCCAAAACAGACACGCGCACACACACACACACATACACACACACAGAAAGGGAAACATGCCACTCACACAAGGCATCGAGGAGAGTCATCCACACCAGGCCACACTCTCAAACTCGCAAATGTGTTCCCGACACCACAAAATCACACAAAAAACACACACCCACAGGGTTTTTCTTGCTGGCATCCTCATAGTGTCACACAAACACACGCACACACCCACACTCACACACTCACCCATACACACACACACACTGGGTGTGCGGGACAGTCATCTACGCTTCACACTGCCAGAAAGTCACAAATGTGGTCACCAGAACATTCAAAAACAAAACAAAGGCACACAAACACCCATCGCCTTTTTCTGAAAGGCATACACAATGGGCCTCGCAAAGACACACACACACACACACACACACTCACACAAACCATTTACACTACTCTGCAGCAGAGGAGTCACATTGGCACTGCCGTTGCAAACTCAAAAATAAGATCCCCAGAACCCATACAAACACAACAAACACACATAAGCACCCATGGTCTTTTTCTTGTAGGTGTCCATCTAGGGCCTCACACACACACACACACACACACACACACACACACACTAACTCAAACAGGTCTACTGCAGAGGCTTCCACAAATGACCACGCCCTAAAAAACTCAAAAACATGGTCCACACAACACACTAGTACACAACAAAGACACACAATCTTACCCTCATTTACTTATAGGCATACACCATGTTCCTCACACAAATACACACACACACACACTCACACACACAGCACTCCCACGAGATTTCTGACAGAAGCGTCTACAATTGGACCTGCTCTAGCAAACTCACAAAGGTGGTCCCCACATCACACACATACAGAAACACACACAAACACCCATGGTCTTTTCCTTACAGGCATCCACATAGGGCATCACACACGCACACACACACACACAACACACACACACACTATATCAAAGACAGAGACATCCACTCTTGGAATCGCCATAGCAAACTCAAAAACGTGGTCCGCACAACACACATGTACACAACAAAGACACAGAAACACCCACGGGTTGCTCTTACAGCACACACAATGAGTCTCACACAAACACACAGACACACAGTCAAGCAACCAACAAACACACTATATCAATGGAAGAGACATCCACACTTGACACTGCCATAGCAAAGTCACAAAGCTGGACCCGACAACACACACATACACAAACACACACAAACACCCCTGCTCTTTCTCTTATAGGCATGCACAAGGGACCACACACACACACACACATACACACACACACAGCACTCACACACTGTGTCGGGCAGAGCTGTCCACACTTGAACACGTCCTGACACTCTCACAAACCTCGTACCCACAACAATCAGGACAACACCAAGACACAGAAATTCATGTTCGTTTGCTTATACACATACACAACGGGCCTCACAAACACACACACACACACACACTTCAACACACAACACACAACTAGATCAATGGCAGAGGCATCCACATTTGGCAGTGCCATAAAAAACTCACAATGGTGGTCCCCACATCACACACATAGAAACAACCACACACAAACACCCATGGGCCTTTTCTGACAGACATCCACATAGGACCTCACACCCACACACACCCCCACATACACTCACACACAAAGAACTCACACAAGGTCCCTGGCAGGGCCATCCACACTTGGATGGACCCTACCAAACTCAAATACATCAACCCCACAGCATACACTTACAACACAAACACACACAAACACCCATGGTCTTTTTTTCACACTCATACACAATGGGCCTCACACAAACACACACACATACACTCCGACACACAGCACACACACTAGGTCCGTGGCAGAGGCACCCACACTTGGAAACGCCATAAATCTCACAGCCGTGGTCCCGACACACACATACACCACACACACACACACACACACACACACACACACACAAATCCCATGATCTTTTTCTTATAGGCATACACAATGGTACGCCAAAACAGACACGCGCACACACACACACACACATACACACACACAGAAAGGGAAACATGCCACTCACA
This sequence comes from Ursus americanus, assembly GCF_024610735.1. NCBI lineage: Eukaryota > Metazoa > Chordata > Mammalia > Carnivora > Ursidae > Ursus > Ursus americanus. The sequence continues at coordinate 6,565,812 of NC_142163.1, read as the reverse complement.
CAAGGCATCGAGGAGAGTCATCCACACCAGGCCACACTCTCAAACTCGCAAATGTGCTCCCGACACCTCAAAATCACACAAAAAACACACACCCACAGGGTTTTTCTTGCTGGCATCCTCATAGTGTCACACAAACACACGCACACACCCACACTCACACACTCACCCACACACACACACACACTGGGTGTGCGGGACAGTCATCTACGCTTCACACTGCCAGAAAAAGTCACAAATGTGGTCACCAGAACATTCAAAAACAAAACAAACACACACAAACACCCATCGCCTTTTTCTGAAAGGCATACACAATGGGCCTCGCAAAGACACACACACACACACACACTCACTCACACAAACCATTTACACTACTCTGCAGCAGAGGAGTCACATTGGCACTGCCATTGCAAACACAAAAATAAGATCCCCACAACCCATACAAACACAACAAACACACATAAGCACCCATGGTCTTTTTCTTCTAGGTGTCCATCTAGGGCCTCACACACACACACACACACACACACACACACACACACAGACACACTAACTCAAACAGGTCTACTGCAGAGGCTTCCACAATGACCACACCCTAAAAAACTCAAAAACATGGTCCACACAACACACTAGTACACAACAAAGACACACAATCTTACCCTCATTTACTTATAGGCATACACCATGTTCCTCACACAAATACACACACACACACACACTCACACACACAGCACTCCCACGAGATTTCTGACAGAAGCGTCTACAATTGGACCTGCTCTAGCAAACTCACAAAGGTGGTCCCCACATCACACACCTACAGAAACACACACAAACACCCATGGTCTTTTCCTTACAGGCATCCACATAGGGCATCACACACACACACACACACACACACACACACACACACACTATATCAAAGACAGAGACATCCACTCTTGGAATCGCCATAGCAAACTCAAAAACGTGGTCCGCACAACACACATGTACACAACAAAGACACAGAAACACCCACGGGTTGCTCTTACAGCACACACAATGAGTCTCACACAAACACACAGACACACAGTCAAGCAACCAACAAACACACTATATCAATGGAAGAGACATCCACACTTGACACTGCCATAGCAAAGTCACAAAGCTGGACCCGACAACACACACATACACAAACACACACAAACACCCCTGCTCTTTCTCTTATAGGCATGCACAAGGGACCACACACACACACACACATACACACACACACAGCACTCACACACTGTGTCGGGCAGAGCTGTCCACACTTGAACACGTCCTGACACTCTCACAAACCTCGTACCCACAACAATCAGGACAACACCAAGACACAGAAATTCATGTTCGTTTGCTTATACACATACACAACGGGCCTCACAAACACACACACACACACACACTTCAACACACAACACACGACTAGATCAATGGCAGAGGCATCCACATTTGGCAGTGCCATAAAAAACTCACAATGGTGGTCCCCACATCACACACATAGAAACAACCACACACAAACACCCATGGTCCTTTTCTGACAGACATCCACATAGGACCTCACACCCACACACACCCCCACATACACTCACACACAAAGAACTCACACAAGGTCCCTGGCAGGGCCATCCACACTTGGATGGACCCTACCAAACTCAAATACATCAACCCCACAGCATACACTTACAACACAAACACACACAAACACCCATGGTCTTTTTTTCACACTCATACACAATGGGCCTCACACAAACACACACACATACACTCCGACACACAGCACACACACTAGGTCCGTGGCAGAGGCACCCACACTTGGAAACGCCATAAATCTCACAGCCGTGGTCCCGACACACACATACACCACACACACACACACACACACACACACACACACACAAATCCCATGATCTTTTTCTTATAGGCATACACAATGGTACGCCAAAACAGACACGCGCACACACACACACACACATACACACACACAGAAAGGGAAACATGCCACTCACACAAGGCATCGAGGAGAGTCATCCACACCAGGCCACACTCTCAAACTCGCAAATGTGCTCCCGACACCTCAAAATCACACAAAAAACACACACCCACAGGGTTTTTCTTGCTGGCATCCTCATAGTGTCACACAAACACACGCACACACCCACACTCACACACTCACCCACACACACACACACACTGGGTGTGCGGGACAGTCATCTACGCTTCACACTGCCAGAAAAAGTCACAAATGTGGTCACCAGAACATTCAAAAACAAAACAAACACACACAAACACCCATCGCCTTTTTCTGAAAGGCATACACAATGGGCCTCGCAAAGACACACACACACACACACACACTCACTCACACAAACCATTTACACTACTCTGCAGCAGAGGAGTCACATTGGCACTGCCATTGCAAACACAAAAATAAGATCCCCACAACCCATACAAACACAACAAACACACATAAGCACCCATGGTCTTTTTCTTCTAGGTGTCCATCTAGGGCCTCACACACACACACACACACACACACAAACACACACACACAGACACACTAACTCAAACAGGTCTACTGCAGAGGCTTCCACAAATGACCACACCCTAAAAAACTCAAAAACATGGTCCACACAACACACTAGTACACAACAAAGACACACAATCTTACCCTCATTTACTTATAGGCATACACCATGTTCCTCACACAAATACACACACACACACACACTCACACACACAGCACTCCCACGAGATTTCTGACAGAAGCGTCTACAATTGGACCTGCTCTAGCAAACTCACAAAGGTGGTCCCCACATCACACACCTACAGAAACACACACAAACACCCATGGTCTTTTCCTTACAGGCATCCACATAGGGCATCACACACACACACACACACACACACACACACACACACACACTATATCAAAGACAGAGACATCCACTCTTGGAATCGCCATAGCAAACTCAAAAACGTGGTCCGCACAACACACATGTACACAACAAAGACACAGAAACACCCACGGGTTGCTCTTACAGCACACACAATGAGTCTCACACAAACACACAGACACACAGTCAAGCAACCAACAAACACACTATATCAATGGAAGAGACATCCACACTTGACACTGCCATAGCAAAGTCACAAAGGTGGACCCCACAACACACACATACACAAACACACACAAACACCCCTGCTCTTTCTCTTATAGGCATGCACAAGGGACCACACACACACACACACATACACACACACACAGCACTCACACACTGTGTCGGGCAGAGCTGTCCACACTTGAACACGTCCTGACACACTCACAAACCTTGTACCCACAACAATCAGGACCACACCAAGACACAGAAATTCATGTTCGTTTGCTTATACACATACACAACGGGCCTCACAAACACACACACACACACACACTTCAACACACAACACACGACTAGATCAATGGCAGAGGCATCCACACTTGGCAGTGCCATAACAAACTCACAATGGTGGTCAACACATCACACACATAGAAACAACCACACACAAACACCCATGGTCCTTTTCTGACAGACATCCACATAGGACCTCACACCCACACACACCCCCACATACACTCACACACAAAGAACTCACACAAGGTCCCTGGCAGGGCCATCCACACTTGGATGGACCCTACCAAACTCAAATACATGAACCCCACAGCATACACTTACAACACAAACACACACAAACACCCATGGTCTTTTTTTCACACTCATACACAATGGGCCTCACACAAACACACACACATACACTCCGACACACAGCACACACACTAGGTCCGTGGCAGAGGCACCCACACTTGGAAACGCCATAAATCTCACAGCCGTGGTCCCGACACACACATACACCACACACACACACACACACAAATCCCATGATCTTTTTCTTATAGGCATACACAATGGTACGCCAAAACAGACACGCGCATACACACACACACATACACACACACACAGAAAGGGAAACATGCCACTCACACAAGGCATCGAGGAGAGTCATCCACACCAGGCCACACTCTCAAACTCGCAAATGTGTTCCCGACACCACAAAATCACACAAAAAACACACACCCACAGGGTTTTTCTTGCTGGCATCCTCATAGTGTCACACAAACACACGCACACACCCACACTCACACACTCACCCACACACACACACACACTGGGTGTGCGGGACAGTCATCTACGCTTCACACTGCCAGAAAAAGTCACAAATGTGGTCACCAGAACATTCAAAAACAAAACAAACACACACAAACACCCATCGCCTTTTTCTGAAAGGCCTACACAATGGGCCTCGCAAAGACACACACACACACACACACACACTCACACAAACCATTTACACTACTCTGCAGCAGAGGAGTCACATTGGCACTGCCATTGCAAACTCAAAAATAAGATCCCCAGAACCCATACAAACACAACAAACACACATAAGCACCCATGGTCTTTTTCTTCTAGGTGTCCATCTAGGGCCTCACACACACACACACACACACACACACACACACACAGACACACTAACTCAAACAGGTCTACTGCAGAGGCTTCCACAAATGACCACGCCCTAAAAAACTCAAAAACATGGTCCACACAACACACTAGTACACAACAAAGACACACAATCTTACCCTCATTTACTTATAGGCATACACCATGTTCCTCACACAAATACACACACACACACACTCACACACACAGCACTCCCACGAGATTTCTGACAGAAGCGTCTACAATTGGACCTGCTCTAGCAAACTCACAAAGGTGGTCCCCACATCACACACATACAGAAACACACACAAACACCCATGGTCTTTTCCTTACAGGCATCCACATAGGTCATCACACACGCACACACACACACACACACACACACACTATATCAAAGACAGAGACATCCACTCTTGGAATCGCCATAGCAAACTCAAAAACGTGGTCCGCACAACACACATGTACACAACAAAGACACAGAAACACCCACGGGTTGCTCTTAGAGCACACACAATGAGTCTCACACAAACACACAGACACACAGTCAAGCAACCAACAAACACACTATATCAATGGAAGAGACATCCACACTTGACACTGCCATAGCAAAGTCACAAAGCTGGACCCCACAACACACACATACACAAACACACACAAACACCCCTGCTCTTTCCCTTATAGGCATGCACAAGGGACCACACACACACACACACACAGCACTCACACACTGTGTCGGGCAGAGCTGTCCACACTTGAACACGTCCTGACACACTCACAAACCTCGTACCCACAACAATCAGGACCACACCAAGACACAGAAATTCATGTTCGTTTGCTTATACACATACACAACGGGCCTCACAAACACACACACACACACACACTTCAACACACAGCACACAACTAGATCAATGGCAGAGGCATCCACACTTGGCAGTGCCATAACAAACTCACAATGGTGGTCCCCACATCACACACATAGAAACAACCACACACAAACACCCATGGTCCTTTTCTGACAGACATCCACATAGGACCACACACCCACACACACCCCCACATACACTGACAGAAAAAGAACTCACAAAAGGTCCCTGGCAGGGCCATCCACACTTGGATGGACCCTACCAAACTCAAATACATCAACCCCACAGCATACACTTACAACACAAACACACACAAACACCCATGGTCTTTTTTTCACACTCATACACAATGGGCCTCACACAAACACACACACATACACTCCGACACACAGCACACACACTAGGTCCGTGGCAGAGGCACCCACTCTTGGAAACGCCTTAGAAATCTCACAGCCGTGGTCCCAACACACACATACACCACACACACACACACACACAAATCCCATGATCTTTTTCTTATAGGCATACACAATGGTACGCCAAAACAGACACGCGTGCACACACACACACACACACACACACACAGAAAGGGAAACATGCCACTCACACAAGGCATCGAGGAGATTCATCCACACCAGGCCACACTCTCAAACTCGCAAATGTGTTCCCGACACCTCAAAATCACACAAAAAACAAACACACACAGGGCTTTTCTTGCTGGCATCCTCATAGTGTCACACAAACACATGCACACACCCACACTCACACACTCACAGACACACACACACACACACACTGGGTGTGCGGGACAGTCATCCACGCTTCACACTGCCAGAAAAAGTCACAAATGTGGTCACCGGAACATTCAAAAAAAAAACAAACACAGACAAACACCCATCGCCATTTTCTGAAAGGCATACACAATGGGCCTCGCAAAGACACACACACACACACACACACACACACACACACACAGCACTCACACAAGGTCCCCAGCAGAGGCATCCACAATTGGCACTGCCAGAGCAAACTCAGAAAGATGGCCAACACAACACACACACATACAACAAACACACACAAACACCCCTGGTCTTTTGGTTACAGGCATACACAATGGGCATCACACAGACACACAAAAACAAAAACAGCACTCACACAAGGTATCTGGGTATGAAATCCATGCTTGGCACAGAACTTTCCATTCCCAAACATGTTCCCAACAACACAAAACTAAACAACAAATACACAGGGATTTTTCTTACAAATATCCACCGAGGGTCACACACAAACAAACACATTCACAAACACAGCACGCAGACTACGTCTCCGGCAGACACATCCACACATGCACCACCATACAAACTCACAATCGAGGACCCTACAACACACACAAACACTCATGGTACTCTTCTTAAGGCATGCAAAATGGGCATTACCACATATTGCCAGACACACACACACACACACACACACACACACACACTGGGTGTGCGGGACAGTCATCCACGCTTCACACTGCCAGAAAAAGTCACAAATGTGGTCACCAGATCATTCAAAATCAAAAGAAACACACACAAACTCCCATCGCCTTTTTCTGAAAGGCATACTCAATGGGCCTCGCAAAGACACACACACACACACACACACACACACACACACACAGCACTCACACAAGGTCCCCAGCAGAGGCATCCACAATTGGCACTGCCAGAGCAAACTCAGAAAGATGGTTAACACAACACACACACATACAACAAACACACACAAACACCCATGGTCTTTTGGTTACAGGCATTCACAATGGGCATCACACAGACACAAAAACAAAAACATACACTCACACAAGGTATCTGGGTATGAAATCCATGCTTGGCACAGAACTTTCCATTCCCAAACATGTTCCCAACAACACAAAACTAAACAACAAATACACAGGGTTTTTTCTTACAAATATCCACCGAGGGTCACACACAAACAAACACATTCACCAACACAGCACGCAGACTACGTCTCCGGCAGACACATCCACACATGCACCACCATACAAACTCACAATCGAGGACCCTACAACACACACAAACACTCATGGTACTCTTCTTAAGGCATGCAAAATGGGCATCACCACATATTGCCACACACACACACACACACACACACACACACAAACATAGCACTGACACAAGGTCCCCGGCAGAGGAATCCACATTTGCACCCCTAAAGCAAAGTCAAACAGGTGGTTCCCACAGCCCACACAGAATCAAAACGACAAACAAACACCCATGATCTTTTTTCCTACAAGCACACACAATGAGATACAAACACACAATCAGACACACACACACAGTAGCTTTGCAACACATGCATCCATATGGGCACTGCCAGAGCAAACTCACAAATGTGGTCCCACAGCACACACATACACAACAGACACACACAAAAACCACCGTGTTTTTCTTACAGGCATCCACATAGGACCATACACAAAGACACACATCACACACACTCACACAAACCATTTACACTAGTCTGCAGCAGAGGCGTCACACTTGGCACTGCCATTGCAAACTCAAAAATAAGATCCCCACAACACACACAAACACAAGAAACACACATAAGCACCCATGGTCTTTTTCTTCTAGGTGTCCACCTACGGCCTCACACACACACACACACACACACGCACAGACACACACACACTAACTCACACAGGTCTACTGCAGAGGCTTCCACAAAAGACCACGCCCTAAAAAACTCAAAAACATGGTCCACAGAACACACTAGTACATAACAAAGACACACAACCTTACCCTCCTTTACTTATAGGCATACACCATGGGCCTCACACAAATACACACACACACACTCACACACACAGCACTCCCACGAGATTTCCGACAGAAGCGTCTACAATTGGACCCGCTCTACCAAACTCACAAAGGTGGTCCCCACATCACACACATACAGAAACACACAAAAAAACCCATGGTCTTTTCCTTAGAGGCATCCACATAGGGCATCACACACACACACACACACACACACACTATATCAAAGACAGAGACATCCACTCTTGGAATCACCATAGCATACTCAAAAACGTGGTCCGCACAACACACATGTACACAACAAAGACACAGAAACACCCACGGGTTGCTCTTACAGCACACAAAATGAGTCTCACACAAACACACAGACACACAGTCAAGCAACCAACAAACACACTATATCAATGGAAGAGACATCCACACTTGACACTGCCATAGCAAAGTCACAAAGCTGGACCCCACAACACACACATACACATACACACACAAACACCCCTGCTCTTTCTCTTATAGGCATGCACAAGGGACCACACACACACACACACACACACACAGCACTCACACACTGTCGGGCAGAGCTGTCCACACTTGAACACGTCCTGACACACTCACAAACCTCGTACCCACAACAATCAGGACCACACCAAGACACAGAAATTCATGTTCGTTTGCTTATACACATACACAACGGGCCTCACAAACACACACACACACACACACTTCAACACACAACACACGACTAGATCAATGGCAGAGGCATCCACATTTGGCAGTGCCATAAAAAACTCACAATGGTGGTCCCCACATCACACACATAGAAACAACCACACACAAACACCCATGGTCCTTTTCTGACAGACATCCACATAGGACCTCACACCCACACACACCCCCACATACACTCACACACAAAGAACTCACACAAGGTCCCTGGCAGGGCCATCCACACTTGGATGGACCCTACCAAACTCAAATACATGAACCCCACAGCATACACTTACAACACAAACACACACAAACACCCATGGTCTTTTTTTCACACTCATACACAATGGGCCTCACACAAACACACACACATACACTCCGACACACAGCACACACACTAGGTCCGTGGCAGAGGCACCCACACTTGGAAACGCCATAGAAATCTCACAGCCGTGGTCCCGACACACACATACACCACACACACACACACACACACACACACACAAATCCCATGATCTTTTTCTTATAGGCATACACAATTGTACGCCAAAACAGACACGCGCACACACACACACACATACACACACACAGAAAGGGAAACATGCCACTCACACAAGGCATCGAGGAGAGTCATCCACACCAGGCCACACTCTCAAACTCGCAAATGTGTTCCCGACACCACAAAATCACACAAAAAACACACACCCACAGGGTTTTTCTTGCTGGCATCCTCATAGTGTCACACAAACACACGCACACACCCACACTCACACACTCACCCATACACACACACACACTGGGTGTGCGGGACAGTCATCTACGCTTCACACTGCCAGAAAGTCACAAATGTGGTCACCAGAACATTCAAAAACAAAACAAAGGCACACAAACACCCATCGCCTTTTTCTGAAAGGCATACACAATGGGCCTCGCAAAGACACACACACACACACACACACTCACACAAACCATTTACACTACTCTGCAGCAGAGGAGTCACATTGGCACTGCCATTGCAAACTCAAAAATAAGATCCCCAGAACCCATACAAACACAACAAACACACATAAGCACCCATGGTCTTTTTCTTGTAGGTGTCCATCTAGGGCCTCACACACACACACACACACACACACACACACACACATACACACACACTAACTCAAACAGGTCTACTGCAGAGGCTTCCACAAATGACCACGCCCTAAAAAACTCAAAAACATGGTCCACACAACACACTAGTACACAACAAAGACACACAATCTTACCCTCATTTACTTATAGGCATACACCATGTTCCTCACACAAATACACACACACACACACTCACACACACAGCACTCCCACGAGATTTCTGACAGAAGCGTCTACAATTGGACCTGCTCTAGCAAACTCACAAAGGTGGTCCCCACATCACACACATACAGAAACACACACAAACACCCATGGTCTTTTCCTTACAGGCATCCACATAGGGCATCACACACGCACACACACACACACAACACACACACACACTATATCAAAGACAGAGACATCCACTCTTGGAATCGCCATAGCAAACTCAAAAACGTGGTCCGCACAACACACATGTACACAACAAAGACACAGAAACACCCATGGGTTGCTCTTACAGCACACACAATGAGTCTCACACAAACACACAGACACACAGTCAAGCAACCAACAAACACACTATATCAATGGAAGAGACATCCACACTTGACACTGCCATAGCAAAGTCACAAAGCTGGACCCGACAACACACACATACACAAACACACACAAACACCCCTGCTCTTTCTCTTATAGGCATGCACAAGGGACCACACACACACACACACATACACACACACACAGCACTCACACACTGTGTCGGGCAGAGCTGTCCACACTTGAACACGTCCTGACACTCTCACAAACCTCGTACCCACAACAATCAGGACAACACCAAGACACAGAAATTCATGTTCGTTTGCTTATACACATACACAACGGGCCTCACAAACACACACACACACACACACTTCAACACACAACACACGACTAGATCAATGGCAGAGGCATCCACATTTGGCAGTGCCATAAAAAACTCACAATGGTGGTCCCCACATCACACACATAGAAACAACCACACACAAACACCCATGGTCCTTTTCTGACAGACATCCACATAGGACCTCACACCCACACACACCCCCACATACACTCACACACAAAGAACTCACACAAGGTCCCTGGCAGGGCCATCCACACTTGGATGGACCCTACCAAACTCAAATACATCAACCCCACAGCATACACTTACAACACAAACACACACAAACACCCATGGTCTTTTTTTCACACTCATACACAATGGGCCTCACACAAACACACACACATACACTCCGACAACAGCACACACACTAGGTCCGTGGCAGAGGCACCCACACTTGGAAACGCCATAAATCTCACAGCCGTGGTCCCGACACACACATACACCACACACACACACACACACACACAAACACACAAATCCCATGATCTTTTTCTTATAGGCATACACAATGGTTCGCAAAAACAGACACACGCACACACACACACACACACACACAGAAAGGGAAACATGCCACTCACACAAGGCATCGAGGAGAGTCATCCACACCAGGCCACACTCTCAAACTCGCAAATGTGTTCCCGACACCTCAAAATCACACAAAAAACAAACACACACAGGTTTTTCTTGCTGGCATCCTCATAGTGTCACACAAACACACGCACACACCCACACTCACACACTCACACACATACACACACACACTGGGTGTGCGGGACAGTCATCCACGCTTCACACTGCCAGAAAAAGTCACAAATGTGGTCACCAGAACATTCAAAAACAAAACAAACACACACAAACACCCATCGCCTTTTTCTGAAAGGCATACACAATGGGCCTCGCAAAGACACACACACACACACACACACACACACAGCACTCACACAAGGTCCCAAGCGGAGGCATCCACAATTGGCACTGCCATAGCAAACTCAGAAAGATGTTCAACACAACACACACACATACAACAAACACACACAAACACCCATGGTCTTTTGGTTACAGGCATTCACAATGGGCATCACACACACACAAAAACAAAAACATAGCACTCACACAAGGTATCTGAGTATGAAATCCATGCTTGGCACAGAACTTTCCATTCCCAAACATGTTCCCAACAACACAAAACTAAACAACAAATACACAGGGTTTTTTCTTACAAATATCCACCGAGGGTCACACACAAAGAAACACATTCACAAACACAGCACGCAGACTACGTCTCCCGCAGACACATCCACACATGCACCACCATACAAACTCACAATCGAGGACCATACAACACACACAAACACTCATGTTACTGTTCTTAAGGCATGCAAAATGGGCATCACCACATATTGCCACACACACACACACACACACACAGACACACACAGACTCACACACAAACATACCACTGACACAAGGTCCCCGGCAGAGTAATCCACATTTGCACCCCTAAAGCAAAGTCAAACAGGTGGTTCCCACAGCCCACACAGAATCAAAAAGACAAACAAACACCCATGATCTTTTTTCCTACAAGCACACACAATGAGATACACACACACAATCAGACACACACACACAGTAGCTTTGCAACACATGCATCCACAATGGGCACTGCCAGAGCAAACTCACAAATGTGGTCCCACAGCACACACATACACAACAGACACACACAAAAACCATCGTCTTTTTCTTACAGGCATCCACATAGGACCATACACAAAGACACACATCACACACACTCACACAAACCATTTACACTAGTCTGCAGCAGAGGCGTCACACTTGGTACTGCCATTGCAAACCCAAAATAAGATCCCCACAACACACACAAACACAACAAACACACATAAGCACCCATGGTCTTTTTCTTCTAGGTGTCCACCTAGGGCCTCACACACACAGACACACACACACACACACACACAGACACACTAACTCACACAGGTCTACTGCAGAGGCTTCCACAAATGACCACGCCCTAAAAAACTCAAAAACATGGTCCACACAACACACTAGTACACAACAAAACACACAACCTTACCCTCCTTTACTTATAGGCATACACCATGGACCTCACACAAATACACACACACACACTCACACACACAGCACTCCCACGAGATTTCTGACAGAAGCGTCTACAATTGGACCCGCTCTAGCAAACTCACAAAGGTGGTCCCCACATCACACACCTACAGAAACACACACAAACACCCATGGTCTTTTCCTTAGAGGCATCCACATAGGGCATCACACACACACACACACACACACACACACACTATATCAAAGACAGAGACATCCACTCTTGGAATCGCCATAGCAAACTCAAAAACGTGGTCCGCACAACACACATGTACACAACAAAGTCACAGAAACATCCATGGGTTGATCTTACAACACACACAATGAGTCTCACACAAACACACAGACACACAGTCAAGCAACCAACAAACACACTATATCAATGGAAGAGACATCCACACTTGACACTGCCATAGCAAAGTCACAAAGCTGGACCCCACAACACACACATACACAAACACCCCTGCTCTTTCTCTTATAGGCATGCACAAGGGACCACACACACACACACACAGCACTCACACACTGTGTCGGGCAGAGCTGTCCACACTTGAACACGTCCTGACACACTCACAAACCTTATACCCACAACAATCAGGACCACACCAAGACACAGAAATTCATGTTCGTTTGCTTATACACATACACAACGGGCCTCACACACACACACACACACACACACACTTCAACACACAACACACAACTAGGTCAATGGCAGAGGCATCCACACTTGGCAGTGCCATAACAAACTCACAATGGTGGTCCCCACATCACACACATAGAAACAACCACACACAAACACCCATGGTCCTTTTCTGACAGACATCCACATAGGACCTCACACCCACACACACCCCCACATACACTCACACACAAAGAACTCACACAAGGTCCCTGGCAGGGCCATCCACACTTGGATGGACCCTACCAAACTCAAATACATGAACCCCACAGCATACACTTACAACACAAACACACACAAACACCCATGGTCTTTTTTTCACACTCATACACAATGGGCCTCACACAAACACACACACATACACTCCGACACACAGCACACACACTAGGTCCGTGGCAGAGGCACCCACACTTGGAAACGCCATAGAAATCTCACAGCCGTGGTCCCGACACACACATACACCACACACACATACACACAAATCCCATGATCTTTTTCTTATAGGCATACACAATGGTACGCCAAAACAGACACGCGTGCAAACACACACACACACACACACACACAGAAAGGGAAACATGCCACACACACAAGGCATCGTGGAGAGTCATCCACACCAGGCCACACTCTCAAACTCGCAAATGTGTTCCCGACACCTCAAAATCACACAAAAAACAAACACCCACAGGGTTTTTCTTGCTGGCATCCTCATAGTGTCACACAAACACACGCACACACCCACACTCACACACTCACACACACACACACACACACTGGGTGTGCGGGACAGTCACCCATGCTTCACACTGCCAGAAAAAGTCACAACTGTGGTCACCAGAACATTCAAAAACAAACCAAACACACACAAACACCCATCGCCTTTTTCTGAAAGGCATACACAATGGGCCTCGCAAAGACACACACACACACACACACACAGCACTCACACAAGGTCCCCAGCAGAGGCATCCACAATTGGCGCTGCCATAGCAAACTCAGAAAGATGGCCAACACAACACACACACATACAACAAACACACAGAAACACCCCTGGTCTTTTGGTTACAGGCATTCACAATGGGCATCACACACACACAAAAACAAAAACATAGCACTCACACAAGGTATCTGGGTATGAAATCCATGCTTGGCACAGAACTTTCCATTCCCAAACATGTTCCCAACAACACAAAACTAAACAACAAATACACAGGGTTTTTTCTTACAAATATCCACCGAGGGTCACACACAAACAAACACATTCACAAACACAGCACGCAGACTACGTCTCCGGCAGACACATCCACACATACACCACCATACAAACTCACAATCGAGGACCCTACAACACACACAAACACTCATGGTACTCTTCTTAAGGCATGCAAAATGGGCATCACCACATATTGACACACACACACACACACACACACACACACACACACACACACAAACATACCACTGATACAAGGTCCTCGGCAGAGGAATCCACATTTGCACCCCTAAAGCAAAGTCAAACAGGTGGTTCCCACAGCCCACACAGAATCAAAAAGACAAACAAACACCCATGATCTTTTTTCCTACAAGCACACACAATGAGATACAAACACACAATCAGACACACACACACAGTAGCTTTGCAACACATGCATCCACAATGGGCACTGCCAGAGCAAACTCACAAATGTGGTCCCACAGCACACACATACACAACAGACACACACAAAAACCATCGTCTTTTTCTTACAGGCATCCACATAGGACCATACACAAAGACACACATCACACACACTCACACAAACCATTTACACTAGTCTGCAGCAGAGGCGTCACACTTGGCACTGCCATTGCAAACTCAAAAATAAGATCCCCACAACACACACAAACACAACAAACACACATAAGCACCCATGGTCTTTTTCTTCTAGGTGTCCACCTAGGGCCTCACACACACACACACACACACACACACACACACACAGACACACTAACTCACACAGGTCTACTGCAGAGGCTTCCACAAATGACCACGCCCTAAAAAACTCAAAACCATGGTCCACACAACACACTAGTACACAACAAAGACACACAACCTTACCCTCCTTTACTTATAGGCATACACCATGGGCCTCACACAAATACACACACACACACTCACACACACAGCACTCCCACGAGATTTCTGACAGAAGCGTCTACAATTGGACCCGCTCTAGCAAACTCACAAAAGTGGTCCCCACATCAAACACATACAGAAACACACACAAAAACCCATGGTCTTTTCCTTACAGGCATCCACATAGGGCATCACACACACACACACACACACACACACACACACACACTATATCAAACACAGAGACATCCACTCTTGGAATCGCCATAGCAAACTCAAAAACGTGGTCCGCACAACACACATGTACACAACAAAGACACAGAAACACCCATGGGTTGCTCTTAGAGCACACACAATGAGTCTCACACAAACACACAGACACACAGTCAAGCAACCAACAAACACACTATATCAATGGAAGAGACATCCACACTTGACACTGCCATAGCAAAGTCACAAAGCTGGACCCCACAACACACACATACACAAACACACACAAACACCCCTGCTCTTTCTCTTATAGGCATGCACAAGGGACCACACACACACACACACACAGCACTCACACACTGTGTCGGGCAGAGCTGTCCACACTTGAACACGTCCTGACACACTCACAAACCTCGTACCCACAACAATCAGGACCACACCAAGACACAGAAATTCATGTTCGTTTGCTTATACACATACACAACGGGCCTCACACACACACACACACACACACACTTCAACACACAACACACAACTAGATCAATGGCAGAGGCATCCACACTTGGCAGTGCCATAACAAACTCACAATGGTGGTCCCCACATCACACACATAGAAACAACCACACACAAACACCCATGGTCCTTTTCTGACAGACATCCACATAGGACCTCACACCCACACACACCCCCACATACACTCACACACAAAGAACTCACACAAGGTCCCTGGCAGGGCCATCCACACTTGGATGGACCCTACCAAACTCAAATACATGAACCCCACAGCATACACTTACAACACAAACACACACAAACACCCATGGTCTTTTTTTCACACTCATACACAATGGGCCTCACACAAACACACACACATACACTCCGACACACAGCACACACACTAGGTCCGTGGCAGAGGCACCCACACTTGAAAACGCCATAGAAATCTCACAGCCGTGGTCCCGACACACACATACACCACACACACATACACACAAATCCCATGATCTTTTTCTTATAGGCATACACAATGGTACGCCAAAACAGACACGCGTGCAAACACACACACACACACACACACACAGAAAGGGAAACATGACACACACACAAGGCATCGTGGAGAGTCATCCACACCAGGCCACACTCTCAAACTCGCAAATGTGTTCCCGACACCTCAAAATCACACAAAAAACAAACACACACAGGGTTTTTCTTGGTGGCATCCTCATAGTGTCACACAAACACACGCACACACCCACACTCACACACTCACACACACACACACACACTGGGTGTGCGGGACAGTCACCCATGCTTCACACTGCCAGAAAAAGTCACAACTGTGGTCACCAGAACATTCAAAAACAAACCAAACACACACAAACACCCATCGCCTTTTTCTGAAAGGCATACACAATGGGCCTCGCAAAGACACACACACACACACACACACAGCACTCACACAAGGTCCCCAGCAGAGGCATCCACAATTGGAACTGCCATAGCAAACTCAGAAAGATGGCCAACACAACACACACACATACAACAAACACACAGAAACACCCATGGTCTTTTGGTTACAGGCATTCACAATGGGCATCACACACACACAAAAACAAAAACATAGCACTCACACAAGGTATATGGGTATGAAATCCATGCTTGGCACAGAACTTTCCATTCCCAAACATGTTCCCAACAACACAAAACTAAACAACAAATACACAGGGTTTTTTCTTACAAATATCCACCGAGGGTCACACACAAACAAACACATTCACAAACACAGCACGCAGACTACGTCTCCGGCAGACACATCCACACATGCACCACCATACAAACTCACAATCGAGGACCCTACAACACACACAAACACTCATGGTACTCTTCTTAAGGCATGCAAAATGGGCATCACCACATATTGACACACACACACACACACAGACACACACACACACACACACACACATACCACTGATACAAGGTCCCCGGCAGAGGAATCCACATTTGCACCCCTAAAGCAAAGTCAAACAGGTGGTTCCCACAGCCCACACAGAATCAAAAAGACAAACAAACACCCATGATCTTTTTTCCTACAAGCACACAGAATGAGATACAAACACACAATCAGACACTCACACACAGTAGCTTTGCAACACATGCATCCACAATGGGCACTGCCAG
>NC_142163.1:6542500-6545000 GCF_024610735.1 Ursus americanus | reverse complement strand
AGAAATTCATGTTCGTTTGCTTATACACATACACAACGGGCCTCACACACACACACACACACACACTTCAACACACAACACACAACTAGATCAATGGCAGAGGCATCCACACTTGGCAGTGCCATAACAAACTCACAATGGTGGTCCCCACATCACACACATAGAAACAACCACACACAAACACCCATGGTCCTTTTCTGACAGACATCCACATAGGACCTCACACCCACACACACCCCCACATACACTCACACACAAAGAACTCACACAAGGTCCCTGGCAGGGCCATCCACACTTGGATGGACCCTACCAAACTCAAATACATGAACCCCACAGCATACACTTACAACACAAACACACACAAACACCCATGGTCTTTTTTTCACACTCATACACAATGGGCCTCACACAAACACACACACATACACTCCGACACACAGCACACACACTAGGTCCGTGGCAGAGGCACCCTCACTTGAAAACGCCATAGAAATCTCACAGCCGTGGTCCCGACACACACATACACCACACACACATACACACAAATCCCATGATCTTTTTCTTATAGGCATACACAATGGTACGCCAAAACAGACACGCGTGCAAACACACACACACACACACACACACAGAAAGGGAAACATGCCACACACACAAGGCATCGTGGAGAGTCATCCACACCAGGCCACACTCTCAAACTCGCAAATGTGTTCCCGACACCTCAAAATCACACAAAAAACAAACACCCACAGGGTTTTTCTTGCTGGCATCCTCATAGTGTCACACAAACACACGCACACACCCACACTCACACACTCACACACACACACACACACACTGGGTGTGCGGGACAGTCACCCATGCTTCACACTGCCAGAAAAAGTCACAAATGTGGTCACCAGAACATTCAAAAACAAACCAAACACACACAAACACCCATCGCCTTTTTCTGAAAGGCATACACAATGGGCCTCGCAAAGACACACACACACACACACACACAGCACTCACACAAGGTCCCCAGCAGAGGCATCCACAATTGGCGCTGCCATAGCAAACTCAGAAAGATGGCCAACACAACACACACACATACAACAAACACACAGAAACACCCATGGTCTTTTGGTTACAGGCATTCACAATGGGCATCACACACACACAAAAACAAAAACATAGCACTCACACAAGGTATCTGGGTATGAAATCCATGCTTGGCACAGAACTTTCCATTCCCAAACATGTTCCCAACAACACAAAACTAAACAACAAATACACAGGGTTTTTTCTTACAAATATCCACCGAGGGTCACACACAAACAAACACATTCACCAACACAGCACGCAGACTACGTCTCCGGCAGACACATCCACACATGCACCACCATACAAACTCACAATCGAGGACCCTACAACACACACAAACACTCATGGTACTCTTCTTAAGGCATGCAAAATGGGCATCACCACATATTGACACACACACACACACACACACAGACACACACACACACACACACACACACACAAACATACCACTGATACAAGGTCCCCGGCAGAGGAATCCACATTTGCACCCCTAAAGCAAAGTCAAACAGGTGGTTCCCACAGCCCACACAGAATCAAAAAGACAAACAAACACCCATGATCTTTTTTCCTACAAGCACACAGAATGAGATACAAACACACAATCAGACACTCACACACAGTAGCTTTGCAACACATGCATCCACAATGGGCACTGCCAGAGCAAACTCACAAATGTGGTCCCACAGCACACACATAAAGAACAGACACACACAAAAACCATCGTCTTTTTCTTACAGGCATCCACATAGGACCATACACAAAGACACACATCACACACACTCACACAAACCATTTACACTAGTCTGCAGCAGAGGCGTCACACTTGGCACTGCCATTGCAAACTCAAAAATAAGATCCCCACAACACACACAAACACAACAAACACACATAAGCACCCATGGTCTTTTTCTTCTAGGTGTCCACCTAGGGCCTCACACACACACACACACACACACACACACACACACAGACACACTAACTCACACAGGTCTACTGCAGAGGCTTCCACAAATGACCACGCCCTAAAAAGTCAAAACCATGGTCCACACAACACACTAGTACACAACAAATCCACACAAACTTACCCTCCTTTACTTATAGGCATACACCATGGGCCTCACACAAATACACACACACACACTCACACACACAGCACTCCCACGAGATTTCTGACAGAAGCGTCTAAAATTGGACCCGCTCTAGCAAACTCACAAAGGTGGTCCCCACATCACACACATACAGAAACACACACAAACACCAATGGTCTTTTCCTTAGAGGCATCCACATAGGGCATCACACACACACACACACACACACACACACACACACAATATCAAAGACAGAGACATCCACTCTTGGAATCGCCATAGCAAACTCAAAAACGTGGTCCGCACAACACACATGTACACAACA
>NC_142163.1:6517500-6527500 GCF_024610735.1 Ursus americanus | reverse complement strand
AAACACACAGAAACACCCATGGTCTTTTGGTTACAGGCATTCACAATGGGCATCACACACACACAAAAACAAAAACATAGCACTCACACAAGGTATCTGGGTATGAAATCCATGCTTGGCACAGAACTTTCCATTCCCAAACATGTTCCCAACAACACAAAACTAAACAACAAATACACAGGGTTTTTTCTTACAAATATCCACCGAGGGTCACACACAAACAAACACATTCACAAACACAGCACGCAGACTACGTCTCCGGCAGACACATCCACACATGCACCACCATACAAACTCACAATCGAGGACCCTACAACACACACAAACACTCATGGTACTCTTCTTAAGGCATGCAAAATGGGCATCACCACATATTGCCACACACACATACACACACACACACACACACACACACACACACACAAACATACCACTGATACAAGGTCCCTGGCAGAGGAATCCACATTTGCACCCCTAAAGCAAAGTCAAACAGGTGGTTCCCACAGCCCACACAGAATCAAAAAGACAAACAAACACCCATGATCTTTTTTCCTACAAGCACACAGAATGAGATACAAACACACAATCAGACACACACACACAGTAGCTTTGCAACACATGCATCCACAATGGGCACTGCCAGAGCAAACTCACAAATGTGGTCCCACAGCACACACATAAACAACAGACACACACAAAAACCATCGTCTTTTTCTTACAGGCATCCACATAGGACCATACACAAAGACACACATCACACACACTCACACAAACCATTTACACTAGTCTGCAGCAGAGGCGTCACACTTGGCACTGCCATTGCAAACTCAAAAATAAGATCCCCACAACACACACAAACACAACAAACACACATACGCACCCATGGTCTTTTTCTTCTAGGTGTCCACCTAGGGCCTCACACACACACACACACACACACACACACAGACACACTAACTCACACAGGTCTACTGCAGAGGCTTCCACAAATGACCACGCCCTAAAAAGTCAAAAACATGGTCCACACAACACACTAGTACACAACAAATCCACACAAACTTACCCTCCTTTACTTATAGGCATACACCATGGGCCTCACACAAATACACACACACACACTCACACACACAGCACTCCCACGAGATTTCTGACAGAAGCGTCTAAAATTGGACCCGCTCTAGCAAACTCACAAAGGTGGTCCCCACATCACACACATACAGAAACACACACAAACACCCATGGTCTTTTCCTTAGAGGCATCCACATAGGGCATCACACACACACACACACACACACACACACACACAATATCAAAGACAGAGACATCCACTCTTGGAATCGCCATAGCAAACTCAAAAACGTGGTCCGCACAACACACATATACACAACAAAGTCACAGAAACACCCACGGGTTGCTCTTAGAGCACACACAATGAGTCTCACACAAACACACAGACACACAGTCAAGCAACCAACAAACACACTATATCAATGGAAGACATCCACACTTGACACTGCCATAGCAAAGTCACAAAGCTGGACCCCACAACACACACATACACAAACACACACAAACACCCCTGCTCTTTCTCTTATAGGCATGCACAAGGGACCACACACACACACACACACACACACACAGCACTCAAACACTGTGTCGGGCAGAGCTGTCCACAATTGAACACGTCCTGACACACTCACAAACCTCGTACCCACAACAATCAGGACCACACCAAGACACAGAAATTCATGTTCTTTTGCTTATACACATACACAACGGGCCTCACAAACACACACACACACACACACAGAGCACTCACACACTGTGTCGGGCAGAGCTGTCCACACTTGAACACGTCCTGACACACTCACAAACCTCGTACCCACAACAATCAGGACCACACCAAGACACAGAAACTCATGTTCATTTGCTTATACACATACACAACGGGCCTCACAAACACACACACACACACACACACACAGACACACACACAAACATACCACTGACACAAGGTCCCCGGCAGAGGAATCCATATTTGCATCCCTAAAGCAAAGTCAAACAGGTGGTTCCCACAGCCCACACAGAATCAAAAAGACAAACAAACACCCATGATCTTTTCTCCTACAAGCACACACAATGAGATACAAACACACAATCAGACACACACACACAGTAGCTTTGCAACACATGCATCCACAATGGGCACTGCCAGAGCAAACTCACAAATGTGGTCCCACAGCACACACATACACAACAGACACACACAAAAACCATCGTCTTTTTCTTACAGGCATCCACATAGGACCATACACAAAGACACACATCACACACACTCACACAAACCATTTACACTAGTCTGCAGCAGAGGCGTCACACTTGGCACTGCCATTGCAAACTCAAAAATAAGATCCCCACAACACACACAAACACAACAAACACACATAAGCACCCATGGTCTTTTTCTTCTAGGTGTCCACCTAGGGCCTCACACACACACACACACACACACACACACACACACACAGACACACTAACTCACACAGGTCTACTGCAGAGGCTTCCACAAATGACCACGCCCTAAAAAACTCAAAAACATGGTCCACACAACACACTAGTACACAACAAAGACACACAAACTTACCCTCCTTTACTTATAGGCATACACCATGGGCCTCACACAAATACACACACACACACTCACACACACAGCACTCCCACGAGATTTCTGACAGAAGCGTCTACAATTGGACCCGCTCTAGCAAACTCACAAAAGTGGTCCCCACATCAAACACATACAGAAACACACACAAAAACCCATGGTCTTTTCCTTACAGGCATCCACATAGGGCATCACACACACACACACACACACACAAACACACACACACACACACACTATATCAAAGACAGAGACATCCACTCTTGGAATCGCCATAGTAAACTCAAAAACGTGGTCCGCACAACACACATGTACACAACAAAGACACAGAAACACCCATGGGTTGCTCTTAGAGCACACACAATGAGTCTCACACAAACACACAGACACACAGTCAAGCAACCAACAAACACACTATATCAATGGAAGAGACATCCACACTTGACACTGCCATAGCAAAGTCACAAAGCTGGACCCCACAACACACACATACACAAACACACACAAACACCCCTGCTCTTTCTCTTATAGGCATGCACAAGGGACCACACACACAAACACACACAGAACTCACACACTGTGTCGGGCAGAGCTGTCCACACTTGAACACGTCCTGACACACTCACAAACCTCGTACCCACAACAATCAGGACCACACCAAGACACAGAAATTCATGTTCGTTTGCTTATACACATACACAACGGGCCTCACACACACACACACACACACTTCAACACACAACACACAACTAGATCAATGGCAGAGGCATCCACACTTGGCAGTGCCATAACAAACTCACAATGGTGGTCCCCACATCACACACATAGAAACAACCACACACAAACACCCATGGTCCTTTTCTGACAGACATCCACATAGGACCTCACACCCACACACACCCCCACATACACTCACACACAAAGAACTCACACAAGGTCCCTGGCAGGGCCATCCACACTTGGATGGACCCTACCAAACTCAAATACATCAACCCCACAGCATACACTTACAACACAAACACACACAAACACCCATGGTCTTTTTTTCACACTCATACACAATGGGCCTCACACAAACACACACACATACACTCCGACACACAGCACACACACTAGGTCCGTGGCAGAGGCACCCACACTTGAAAACGCCATAGAAATCTCACAGCCGTGGTCCCGACACACACATACACCACACACACATACACACAAATCCCATGATCTTTTTCTTATAGGCATACACAATGGTACGCCAAAACAGACACGCGTGCAAACACACACACACATACACACAGAAAGGGAAACATGCCACACACACAAGGCATCGTGGAGAGTCATCCACACCAGGCCACACTCTCAAACTCGCAAATGTGTTCCCGACACCTCAAAATCACACAAAAAACAAACACCCACAGGGTTTTTCATGCTGGCATCCTCATAGTGTCACACAAACACACGCACACACCCACACTCACACACTCACACACACACACACACACACACTGGGTGTGCGGGACAGTGACCCATGCTTCACACTGCCAGAAAAAGTCACAACTGTGGTCACCAGAACATTCAAAAACAAACCAAACACACACAAACACCCATCGCCTTTTTCTGAAAGGCATACACAATGGGCCTCGCAAAGACACACACACACACACACACACAGCACTCACACAAGGTCCCCAGCAGAGGCATCCACAATTGGCGCTGCCATAGCAAACTCAGAAAGATGGCCAACACAACACACACACATACAACAAACACACAGAAACACCCATGGTCTTTTGGTTACAGGCATTCACAATGGGCATCACACACACACAAAAACAAAAACATAGCACTCACACAAGGTATCTGGGTATGAAATCCATGCTTGGCACAGAACTTTCCATTCCCAAACATGTTCCCAACAACACAAAACTAAACAACAAATACACAGGGTTTTTTCTTACAAATATCCACCGAGGGTCACACACAAACAAACACATTCACAAACACAGCACGCAGACTACGTCTCCGGCAGACACATCCACACATGCACCACCATACAAACTCACAATCGAGGACCCTACAACACACACAAACACTCATGGTACTCTTCTTAAGGCATGCAAAATGGGCATCACCACATATTGACACACACACACACACACACAGACACACACACACACACACACACACACAAACATACCACTGATACAAGGTCCCCGGCAGAGGAATCCACATTTGCACCCCTAAAGCAAAGTCAAACAGGTGGTTCCCACAGCCCACACAGAATCAAAAAGACAAACAAACACCCATGATCTTTTTTCCTACAAGCACACAGAATGAGATACAAACACACAATCAGACACACACACACAGTAGCTTTGCAACACATGCATCCACAATGGGCACTGCCAGAGCAAACTCACAAATGTGGTCCCACAGCACACACATACACAACAGACACACACAAAAACCATCGTCTTTTTCTTACAGGCATCCACATAGGACCATACACAAAGACACACATCACACACACTCACACAAACCATTTACACTAGTCTGCAGCAGAGGCGTCACACTTGGCACTGCCATTGCAAACTCAAAAATAAGATCCCCACAACACACACAAACACAACAAACACACATAAGCACCCATGGTCTTTTTCTTCTAGGTGTACGCCTAAGGCCTCACACACACACACACACACACACACACACACTAACTCACACAGGTCTACTGCAGAGGCTTCCACAAATGACCACGCCCTAAAAAGTCAAAAACATGGTCCACACAACACACTAGTACACAACAAATCCACACAAACTTACCCTCCTTTACTTATAGGCATACACCATGGGCCTCACACAAATACACACACACACACTCACACACACAGCACTCCCACGAGATTTCTGACAGAAGCGTCTACAATTGGACCCGCTCTAGCAAACTCACAAAGGTGGTCCCCACATCACACACATACAGAAACACACACAAACACCCATGGTCTTTTCCTTAGAGGCATCCACATAGGGCATCACACACACACACACACACACACACACACACACACTATATCAAACACAGAGACATCCACTCTTGGAATCGCCATAGCAAACTCAAAAACGTCGTCCGCACAACACACATGTACACAACAAAGTCACAGAAACACCCACGGGTTGCTCTTAGAGCACACACAATGAGTCTCACACAAACACACAGACACACAGTCAAGCAACCAACAAACACACTATATCAATGGAAGACATCCACACTTGACACTGCCATAGCAAAGTCACAAAGCTGGACCCCACAACACACACATACACAAACACACACAAACACCCCTGCTCTTTCTCTTATAGGCATGCACAAGGGACCACACACACACACACACACACACACAGCACTCAAACACTGTGTCGGGCAGAGCTGTCCACAATTGAACACGTCCTGACACAGTCACAAACCTCGTACCCACAACAATCAGGACCACACCAAGACACAGAAATTCATGTTCTTTTGCTTATACACATACACAACGGGCCTCACAAACACACACACACACACACACACAGAGCACTCACACACTGTGTCGGGCAGAGCTGTCCACACTTGAACACGTCCTAACACACTCACAAACCTCGTACCCACAACAATCAGGACCACACCAAGACACAGAAACTCATGTTCATTTGCTTATACACATACACAACGGGCCTCACAAACACACACACACACACACACAGAGACACACACACAAACATACCACTGACACAAGGTCCCCGGCAGAGGAATCCATATTTGCATCCCTAAAGCAAAGTCAAACAGGTGGTTCCCACAGCCCACACAGAATCAAAAAGACAAACAAACACCCATGATCTTTTCTCCTACAAGCACACACAATGAGATACAAACACACAATCAGACACACACACACAGTAGCTTTGCAACACATGCATCCACAATGGGCACTGCCAGAGCAAACTCACAAATGTGGTCCCACAGCACACACATACACAACAGACACACACAAAAACCATCGTCTTTTTCTTACAGGCATCCACATAGGACCATACACAAAGACACACATCACACACACTCACACAAACCATTTACACTAGTCTGCAGCAGAGGCGTCACACTTGGCACTGCCATTGCAAACTCAAAAATAAGATCCCCACAACACACACAAACATAACAAACACACATAAGCACCCATGGTCTTTTTCTTCTAGGTGTCCACCTAGGGCCTCACACACACACACACACACACACACAGACACACTAACTCACACAGGTCTACTGCAGAGGCTTCCACAAATGACCACGCCCTAAAAAACTCAAAAACATGGTCCACACAACACACTAGTACACAACAAAGACACACAAACTTACCCTCCTTTACTTATAGGCATACACCATGGGCCTCACACAAATACACACACACACACTCACACACACAGCACTCCCACGAGATTTCTGACAGAAGCGTCTACAATTGGACCCGCTCTAGCAAACTCACAAAAGTGGTCCCCACATCAAACACATACAGAAACACACACAAAAACCCATGGTCTTTTCCTTACAGGCATCCACATAGGGCATCACACACACACACACACACACACACACACACACACACTATATCAAACACAGAGACATCCACTCTTGGAATCGCCATAGCAAACTCAAAAACGTGGTCCGCACAACACACATGTACACAACAAAGACACAGAAACACCCATGGGTTGCTCTTAGAGCACACACAATGAGTCTCACACAAACACACAGACACACAGTCAAGCAACCAACAAACACACTATATCAATGGAAGAGACATCCACACTTGACACTGCCATAGCAAAGTCACAAAGCTGGACCCCACAACACACACATACACAAACACACACAAACACCCCTGCTCTTTCTCTTATAGGCATGCACAAGGGACCACACACACACACACACACAGCACTCACACACTGTGTCGGGCAGAGCTGTCCACACTTGAACACGTCCTGACACACTCACAAACCTCGTACCCACAACAATCAGGACCACACCAAGACACAGAAATTCATGTTCGTTTGCTTATACACATACACAACGGGCCTCACACACACACACACACACACACTTCAATACACAACACACAACTAGATCAATGGCAGAGGCATCCACACTTGGCAGTGCCATAACAAACTCACAATGGTGGTCCCCACATCACACACATAGAAACAACCACACCCAAACACCCATGGTCCTTTTCTGACAGACATCCACATAGGACCTCACACCCACACACACCCCCACATACACTCACACACAAAGAACTCACACAAGGTCCCTGGCAGGGCCATCCACACTTGGATGGACCCTACCAAACTCAAATACATGAACCCCACAGCATACACTTACAACACAAACACACACAAACACCCATGGTCTTTTTTTCACACTCATACACAATGGGCCTCACACAAACACACACACATACACTCCGACACACAGCACACACACTAGGTCCGTGGCAGAGGCACCCACACTTGAAAACGCCATAGAAATCTCACAGCCGTGGTCCCGACACACACATACACCACACACACATACACACAAATCCCATGATCTTTTTCTTATAGGCATACACAATGGTACGCCAAAACAGACACGCGTGCAAACACACACACACACACACACACAGAAAGGGAAACATGCCACACACACAAGGCATCGTGGAGAGTCATCCACACCAGGCCACACTCTCAAACTCGCAAATGTGTTCCCGACACCTCAAAATCACACAAAAAACAAACACCCACAGGGTTTTTCTTGCTGGCATCCTCATAGTGTCACACAAACACACGCACACACCCACACTCACACACTCACACACACACACACACACACACACACACACTGGGTGTGCGGGACAGTCACCCATGCTTCACACTGCCAGAAAAAGTCACAACTGTGGTCACCAGAACATTCAAAAACAAACCAAACACACACAAACACCCATCGCCTTTTTCTGAAAGGCATACACAATGGGCCTCGCAAAGACACACACACACACACACACACAGCACTCACACAAGGTCCCCAGCAGAGGCATCCACAATTGGCGCTGCCATAGCAAACTCAGAAAGATGGCCAACACAACACACACACATACAACAAACACACAGAAACACCCATGGTCTTTTGGTTACAGGCATTCACAATGGGCATCACACACACACAAAAACAAAAACATAGCACTCACACAAGGTATCTGGGTATGAAATCCATGCTTGGCACAGAACTTTCCATTCCCAAACATGTTCCCAACAACACAAAAT
This sequence comes from Ursus americanus, assembly GCF_024610735.1. NCBI lineage: Eukaryota > Metazoa > Chordata > Mammalia > Carnivora > Ursidae > Ursus > Ursus americanus. Next base: position 6,518,507 of record NC_142163.1, on the reverse strand, counting down.
TAAACAACAAATAGACAGGGTTTTTTCTTACAAATATCCACCGAGGGTCACACACAAACAAACACATTCACAAACACAGCACGCAGACTACGTCTCCGGCAGACACATCCACACATGCACCACCATACAAACTCACAATCGAGGACCCTACAACACACACAAACACTCATGGTACTCTTCTTAAGGCATGCAAAATGGGCATCACCACATATTGACACACACACACACACACACACACAGACACACACACACACACACACACAAACATACCACTGATACAAGGTCCCCGGCAGAGGAATCCACATTTGCACCCCTAAAGCAAAGTCAAACAGGTGGTTCCCACAGCCCACACAGAATCAAAAAGACAAACAAACACCCATGATCTTTTTTCCTACAAGCACACAGAATGAGATACAAACACACAATCAGACACTCACACACAGTAGCTTTGCAACACATGCATCCACAATGGGCACTGCCAGAGCAAACTCACAAATGTGGTCCCACAGCACACACATAAACAACAGACACACACAAAAACCATCGTCTTTTTCTTACAGGCATCCACATAGGACCATACACAAAGACACACATCACACACACTCACACAAACCATTTACACTAGTCTGCAGCAGAGGCGTCACACTTGGCACTGCCATTGCAAACTCAAAAATAAGATCCCCACAACACACACAAACACAACAAACACACATAAGCACCCATGGTCTTTTTCTTCTAGGTGTCCACCTAGGGCCTCACACACACACACACACACACACACACACACACAGACACACTAACTCACACAGGTCTACTGCAGAGGCTTCCACAAATGACCACGCCCTAAAAAACTCAAAAACATGGTCCACACAACACACTAGTACACAACAAAGACACACAAACTTACCCTCCTTTACTTATAGGCATACACCATGGGCCTCACACAAATACACACACACACACTCACACACACAGCACTCCCACGAGATTTCTGACAGAAGCATCTA
>NC_142163.1:6507500-6510000 GCF_024610735.1 Ursus americanus | reverse complement strand
AAACACACACAAACACCCATCGCCTTTTTCTGAAAGGCATACACAATGGGCCTCGCAAAGACACACACACACACACACACACACACACAGCACTCACACAAGGTCCCAGCAGAGGCATCCACAATTGGCACTGCCATAGCAAACTCAGAAAGATGGCCAACACAACACACACACATACAACAAACACACACAAACACCCATGGTCTTTTGGTTACAGGCATTCACAATGGGCATGACACACACAAAAACAAAAACATAGCACTCACACAAGGTATCTGGGTATAAAATCCATGTTCAGCACAGAACTTTCCATTCCCAAACATGTTCCCAACAACACAAAACTAAACAACAAATACACAGGGTTTTTTCTTACAAATATCCACCGAGGGTCACACACAAACAAACACATTCACAAACACGGCACGCAGACTACGTCTCCAGCGGACACATCCACACATGCACCACCATACAAACTCACAATCGAGGACCCTACAACACACACAAACACTCATGGTACTCTTCTTAAGGCATGCAAAATGGGCATCACCACATATTGCCACACACACATACACACACACACACAAACACACACACACACACACAAACATACCACTGACACAAGGTCCCTGGCAGAGGAATCCACATTTGCACCCCTAAAGCAAAGTCAAACAGGTGGTTCCCACAGCCCACACAGAATCAAAAAGACAAACAAACACCCATGATCTTTTTTCCTACAAGCACACACAATGAGATACAAACACATAATCAGACACACACACACAGTAGCTTTGCAACACATGCATCCACAATGGGCACTGCCAGAGCAAACTCACAAATGTGGTCCCACAGCACACACATACACAACAGACACACACAAAAACCATCGTCTTTTTCTTACAGGCATCCACATAGGACCATACACAAAGACACACATCACACACACTCACACAAACCATTTACACTAGTCTGCAGCAGAGGCGTCACATTGGCACTGCAATTGCAAACTCAAAAATAAGATCCCCACAACACACACAAACACAACAAACACACATAAGCACCCATGGTCTTTTTCTTCTAGGTGTCCACCTAGGGCCTCACACACACACACACACACACACAGACACACTAACTCACACAGGTCTACTGCAGAGGCTTCCACAAATGACCACACCCTAAAAAACTCAAAAACATGGTCCACACAACACACTAGTACACAGAAAGACACACACCCTTACCCTCCTTTACTTATAGGCATACACCATGGGCCTCACACAAATACACACACACACACTCACACACACAGCACTCCCACGAGATTTCTGACAGAAGCGTCTACAATTGGACCCGCTCTAGCAAACTCACAAAGGTGGTCCCCACATCACACACATACAGAAACACACACAAACACCCATGGTCTTTTCCTTAGAGGCATCCACATAGGGCATCACACACACACACACACACACACACACACACACACTATATCAAAGACAGAGACATCCACTCTTGGAATCGCCATACGAAACTCAAAAACGTGGTCCGCACAACACACATGTACACAACAAAGACACAGAAACATCCATGGGTTGATCTTACAACACACACAATGAGTCTCACACAAACACACAGACACACAGTCAAGCAACCAACAAACACACTATATCAATGGAAGAGACATCCACACTTGACACTGCCATAGCAAAGTCACAAAGCTGGACCCCACAACACACACATACACAAACACACACAAACACCCCTGCTCTTTCTCTTATAGGCATGCACAAGGGACCACACACACACACACACACACACAGCACTCAAACACTGTGTCGGGCAGTGCTGTCCACACTTGAACACGTCCTGACACACTCACAAACCTCGTACCCACAACAATCAGGACCACACCAAGACACAGAAATTCATGTTCGTTTGCTTATACACATACACAACGGGCCTCACAAACACACACACACACACTTCAACACACAACACACAACTAGATCAATGGCAGAGGCATCCACACTTGGCAGTGCCATAACAAACTCACAATGGTGGTCCCCACATCACACACATAGAAACAACCACACACAAACACCCATGGTCCTTTTCTGACAGACATCCACATAGGACCTCACACCCACACACACCCCCACATACACTCACACACAAAGAACTCACACAAGGTCCCTGGCAGGGCCATCCACACTTGGATGGACCCTACCAAACTCAAATACATGAACCCCACAGCATACACTTACAACACAAACACACACAAACACCCATGGTCTTTTTTCACACTCATACACAATGGGCCTCACACAAACACACACACATACACTCCGACACACAGCACACACACTAGGTCCGTGGTAGAGGCACCCACACTTGAAAACGCCATAGAAATCTCACAGTCGTGGTCCCGACACACACATACACCACACAAAAACACACACACACAAATCCCATGATCTTTTTCTTAGAGGCATACACAATGGTACGC